>NC_057809.1:597214223-597373133 GCF_018294505.1 Triticum aestivum
TATTTTCCAAATACTTTTTCTTTTTCAAAATCTTAAAAATACAAATAATATATCAAAAAATTCAGAAAAAAATAACTAATTCAATTCAATATGTTAAAAACACAAATATTATATCAAAAAATTCAGAAAAAAAAAACTAATTCAATTCAAAATTCTAAAAATACAAATAATATATCAAAAAATTAAGAAAAATAAAACTAATTCAATTCAATATGTTAAAAATACAAATAATATATCAAAAAATTCAGAAAAATAAAACTAATTCAATTCAAAATTCTAAAAATACAAATAATATATCAAAAAATTCAGACACATCAAAGGTTCATCAAGCATCATGCATTTGTTAAACTAACTAGCTACAAACAATATAAATTAAACAATGAACTGCACACATGCATATTTTATCAATGACACATCAAAGGTTCATCAAGTTGCTAACCGCGATCGAGGAGTGTGGCTCCAACACTTCATGTCATATTTGTTTCATGCTCTTGGGGCATTTCATCAAACATCTTATGTGCATAAGAGGAACCAAAAGCAAACCTACACCCACTTGTGAAGAGAATGGCTCCAAATGGCTAAGTGTTGGCTGCTGGATGGGTATATATAGGGGAGGGGCTTTAGTTGCGGTTGGCCTGGCAAACCGTGACTAAAGGTGCCCGAAGGCCTTTAGTCGCGGTTGTCCTGGCCAACCGCGACTAAAGACCCTCACGTGCGCCAGCTGGCCACCGAGCGCCCTGGGCCCAGGCCTTTGGTCGCGGTTCACCTCCAGAACCGCGACTAAAGGTCCCATTAGTCGCGGTTCCTACAGCTTCGCGACTTATGGGGCTGGACGGAAGCCTGTTTTTCCACCAGTGTTATGTGGGGAATAAAGTCTATTTGCTGTCAGAAAAAAAACAGGTGGGCATGGTTTTCAATTTTAGTTTCAGAAAAATTTCAGCATCAGTCAAAATCACCAAAATTCAGTGAATTTAAGTAATTCATGTTTGCATTCCAACCAAAGGACTGACATATTCAGTTTAAATCAATTAAGATTTCAATTTTCTTTTTAAAATACAATATTTGAATTCCTTTGTTCTACTGAAATATTTTGGCCGAAACGTAAATTTTTTAGTGTCTACTAAAATTAATGGTTTTCCAATGAATTTCATTAAAGTCTCGTTGAAAGTGAAAACCATGCAGTTGAGGCATGTGTAGCACTATAAGCACGAACAACCATTGGAATATACGGACAAATACAATGTGCCGGCACTGTTTCCTTCAACAACAGGAAAAGGGTGACACAATGATCCTGTTTGGATACTCTAACTCAGTTAGAGGTTAGAGTTAGATTCTAATCATAAACTAACTCTAATTAAAAGGTTGTTTAGATGGTCGGGTTAGATTGACAATAAATATTCTTTCTCAATCATTTGACTACTTTGGACCCTGTTTGGATGGGAGAGGTAACTTTTCTTATTATTTTTTCTAGTAGGCCCTGGAACTAACCCAAATAAACTCCTCTAGTGTGGGCTAGTTTTCTTAGATGGGTTAGATCCAACTAACCCAAACTTACCCATTATATTTGGATACTAATGAGTTATTTAAGCCCCAATTAACTAAAACTAACTCTAACTTAAGGATCCAAACAGAGCCAATATAAAAACCAGTAGGCCATCTGATCTGATCAAGGTGGAGCATTCATCAACCGCCGAGAGATGCATGTCGAATCCACAGGACAAGGTGCGGCCAGAGAGACAAACAAAGCACTGGCCAAGCACTCCCCATCCAAGCTACCTGTCGCAGCCGGCCGGCGCCACGCACCCCCTCCCGCCATGCAGACGTTGCGCGCGGCTGACCCCGTTGGTTCGTTCATGCCGTCCGGAACGATGGACCTGCGGGGCAAGCAAGCTGTGTCAGGTGCAGAAGCGGCCTGCCATGGTCTTAACAGTGCTTTGCTGTGGCCAGCACAAATTAATATGCATATGCATGTGGCCAGGGTCAGGTGCAGAAGCGCACGGCTGTAATTAAGCCCCAGTAATTAACCTTGCAAGGATTACTTTAGCCATTAATCGACGCAGGTTACGAGGGTGGTTTGTCGATCATCATCTTTCCGCATCCGGCCGTTCGTTCACAGTAAAAATGCACACGCCGAAGCACAAGAGACAGGAGCGCGTGCCATCCAATGAGAAGGCGAAAGAGACGGCCACGTTCCATCGTCTCGTATGGGTCGACCGGAATCGACGGACGCCATGCGCTAACAGCGATCGGAGCATCCTATCGCGGCGGAGCCGGCCGGATCACAGGCACATCGCCGGCGGGCTCCACGGACCCTTCCTTCGCGCGGACTCCACGAACCAACATATGCGGGCGCGAGTAGACGGATTGGGCGGAGCCGATGGACACTGCCATCACGGCGACTGATGTTGCCGCCGATGCCACTATGTTGAGCGTTCAGTGGTCAGCCGCGTTTCAAGCAAATCGGGGGTGATCCCACGGCCGGCGGTCGGGGGCCGGTCGCGGCCGGCTGCTGGCGCGTCCTCGTCGTGCCAACTTGGCCATGGCTCTGATCGTTTCAAGCATAGTTTCCTTTTTTCTGGGACCGGCCTTTCAGTGTGCCGGAACCGGTTTACTGACAACCGGATAGAGGACGCCGGATGCAGATCGACGTTGCTGTTTGCCAAACAAAAAATACCGACATTGCCCAATTTCCGGCCCAACCGGCACATGCGCTGTGTGCTGTGTGCTGTCAGTGCTTCTGCAAGACGCTTTTGATGAACAGAGAAAGTCACACGAATCAGTGCGGTTCACACGGAAACGACCACCATATGTTCCTATTCACATTCATTGGTGCACAAATCGTTGGAATATACTACGTACTCGTTTGACATGACTAATACGGAGTGGTAGCAAGATGCTGGTTTGTAATGCAAGAAATTGACCAGAACTTTGACACTGAAATAAATCAGTAGTATTTGAAAGCAAGTTAGCATGCATGAGCCCAAGACCGGTTCCCGTGTGCTACCCATAACCTCAGTTAGTTTTACTTTTTTTTGTGCAGAAACAAAGTTTAAGGCTGTGTTCGATAGCAAAGTATTATATAAACCAAAGTATCAAAAACTACAGTAATTTTGTCTGTAGGTGCGAGATACCATAGTTTTATCAAAATAGAGTATTTTGCAGTATTCACAATACATAGAACCTGTTTGGTTGTTGCCGTACAACGCTGTAAATTTTGCTGTTTAGCCATTGTGTTTAAGCACTCAACAGCTCTCTTTTTAAAAAAGAGGTTTGGGGTTCTTTTTTTTATGCAGAGAAAAAACCGTTGTTTGCCTAATACTACAATATTAAAAGCACGGTTGTTATGGGCAACCAAACAACTCATTGTAGATAAAACTATGATAATCTAAAAAACTGTAGTATTCTCAAAATACTTAGAAAATACTTTGCTATCAAACAAGGCCTAACTTAACCAAACTGCAGGATTTCTCCGCCACTAACTTTACCAAACTGCCCCTCCTCTCGCCCTCCCCGGCCTATAAATTGCGGCCAACCGGCTCCCATCTTAGTTTACCCAAACCGGCAGCTAACCACCGGAGCTCAACTGAGACACCAAAGCCCCTCCTCTCCTCTGATTCTCAACTCCGCCTCCATCTCCCCAATCTCTCATCATGTCGAGGGCGGCTGCATCTCGGCCAAGCGGCCCCATCCTTTTGAGCCCCTTTCCCAACTACCAATCCGCCTCGCTCTCCCGTGTCAAGCTCCCCGCCGGTGGCTCGCCGTCGCCGGTCAAGTCCGTCAGCGTCTCCTCTCCCCCCTCCTCCCCCACCGCCGCCCCCAAGATCCGTCGGTCCTGCATGTGCTCCCCCACGAACCACCCGGGCTCCTTCCGGTGCAGCCTCCACAAGGAGCGCAAGCAGGCGGCCCAAGCTGGCAGCACCAGCAGGCCCGTCTCCCCGCCTTCGCTGCCGTCGAAGCGCACGGCGAGCCCATTCGCGCAGCTCGTCCCCAGAGGCAGCGGCTGCTCTAGACGCTCGTACAGCGGGCTGGCGCAGCGCGTCCCCATGGGGAGCGGGCACTGGGCACGCAAGGCGCTCGTGCCGTCCCACGCGGTGCAGCAGCTGCAGCACCGGAAGCGAGTGGTGGAGCAGTTCCACGCCGGGCCCAGCCGGCTCTCCGCCGCCGCCGGCCGCCAGTAAATAGACAACATCCTCGGCATGCCATAGCAAAGATACTGCTAGTACATACTGCACAAAGTGTACATAGGAAACAAATTCCCCGAATAATCCCGTCGCTGTATATAGAAGATCGGTGGGGGTTAGGCCGGCCAGGAAGATTGGAGTTTTAAGACCCAATTCGATTCGGGCCTGATCAATTAGATACGTAGCTTTTAGGTGTACATAGGTGTGTACAGCTCCGCTTGGTTTTGGTCTTTTGGATATACATCAATACTAGATGAGTGACAAATTGGAGACACATACATGCATCTCATCTGTCCTGTGACCGGAGGCTTATCCGTCTTTGGATGATTTGTTTGCCGCTACAACATTCTGCTCCCGTTTCTGTTTCTGTTTCTGGAGTGTGGATGCATCTCCCGTTGTTTCGGTTTTGGATAAGCTCCAGAGATCAGTGGCGTCTCGCCGTCGCTTGATCGCGTCACGCGGGCGGCACCCGTGCCTCCGGCCGGAGCAGGCGACCAACTTGCAGCACGGGAGAAACCCCCCGATTCCGACGACAGTTCTGCAAAAGTTCCATGGCGCGCGCGGCTGATGAACTGAGGATTCTTCTTCGTCCTCCCGCCCGTGTTATTTTTACTGTATTTTTTTGTTGGATTCGTGGTATATTTTACTGTTTCTTTGAGAGAAGTGATATTTTACTGTTGGCGCGAGGGACGGCGGAGCGGTTGGGATTCCTCCCCCTCCGACTCTTCAACTTGCGCAAGAAGAAGAAGATGATGTTGCGCGCACACGGCTGTCCAGCTTCTTGTTAGTTGTGGAAGAAGATACTTGATCACTTGTGTTCTGTTTCTTCGCCAGGAATCAGTTGCTCAGCACACCAATACTTATCATCTGCTACTGGTTCTGTATTCCTTAACCAACGAAATACTGAGTGACCATACGTTGTACAAGCTGGGGCAAAGAAAGAACATTGGCGAGCCTCCGTTGAAACCCGGCCGTTTATGCATGCACACACGCTATCCGCTGAAGAGCTGACAGGCGAAAACCAAGTGGAGTTGCTGAGAGTGGAATATAGTTTAGAGCATTACTAGTAGAACCTTCAAACCCTCAAATCCTTAAAGCAGTTTTAAGGGTTGAGAAGTGCCATTTTTTGACACTTTTAAGGGTTGAAAAACAGGGGCAAATACTAGAACCTTCAAACCCAACCCTTAAACTGCTTTAAGGATTGGATTTGAGGGTTCTAGTCTTTGCCTCGACCCCAACCTTTAAATCTATCATTTGACATCTCACAATTTATGACAACAAAAACACAATCAACTTCCAAACAAACTATCAAATGACAATCATTGATGCATGGTTTAATTGTTTACATCACAAAATCATCATCTTAATAGTTTAATAGTTTACATCACAAAGATTATTTTGAAAGGTGGAAACCAAATGGCTCCGAAAGGTGTTAAAGCCACGCGTGACAACATTGTTCATGCTGCACTTTCACCAGTATCATGTTCAGAACATCAGTTTGTTCTTCTCACTATAAACTTCAAACTGAACAAGAATTAGAGTATCTACTACAAATATGAACTAGGCAGGCCTGATTTCTGCAATTGATGACACAGTGTTATTTATTCTACATCATCCCTGCCACATTCCAACTCTTTTACTAAAACAACTTAGTGCACCGAGCTAACAACAGAGAGCATAACTGAAAACGTAGAATTCGCGAGGCAAAGGGGGAGCTCACCAGGGAGGCCGGCCTCGCGGGCTGCGGCGACAGTGGGGCGCTGAAGGGAGGCGGAGGGGGTGGGTTGGCGGAAGTGGAGGGAGATCCAGGTGAGGAGGACAAAGAGGGAGAGCAGGAAGGGGAAGGACGCCGGCCGCTTCAGGAAGTGGAGGAGCGGCGAAGGAAGCGAGGAGGACGAGGGCGCGGCGGCGGCGGCGGGGAATGGCGGGGTCTGCGTGTTGATTTGCAGTGCGATGGCCCTCCTCGGGTTCGCCATGGACGGGCGGCGCGCGGGTCGATGGAGAGCCGGTGGCGCCCCGACTGCCGGACTGCCGGCGAGGGATCGGCGAGGCGGGCGGGACGGGGGCGGGGGCGGGCGCCGGGGCGGGCGGGACAGGCGGGGCCCTCCATGGCTGCTGCGGCAGGAGGCGGTGGGAGGAGGAGGCCGGAAGGAGGAGGCAGTTGCCTCCCGCGCGAGAGAGGAAGAGGAGTGCGGGTTGGGAGGAGATTTTCCTCTCAACCCCTACTTCCACAGATTGCAAACTGGTTTGAGGGTTGGATCTCTAAATTTTTTTACGGGTTTGAGGGTTTAGAGGTTCTAGTCTACGGCGTTTTTTCGACGAAAACTGTAAAAAAAACGGTTATTTTTAGGGATTTGAGGGTTTGAGGGCTTTACTAGTAATACTCTTAACTAACAAACTCGTTGAATATCTGACGATCCAGTTGGTACGGTACTGCTACTGCCCCCAACAAACTCGTCAAAGATCAGACGGACACTTGCTCGGCTAGGCAAAAGAAGAGGCTCTGGAACGTCAGCGTTGGCGGCAGCGAGCAGGCCAACAGAACGCACGACCCGTCGGAACAACCCGATCACGACTGCCAAGTCAACTTCAGGCCCCCAATGTCGCGATTGGTGGCCTGAAGTTGACTTGGCAGTGGTGTGCACTGCCATGTCCCCGCCGTGCTCGCATTGACCTGTGAGATACTAATACCCGTTTCTGCACTAGCTCTGCTGCTGCTCTAGTAGTTCAGAGTTTGCAACACAACACAAAGTCCGTTTCCCTCGGGCACAGGGTACCAGACTTGAAGACAGAACAATTAGCTAGTGACGATGACCATATGTCATGGCTAGCCTGTAGGCAGGGCAATGCCAAGCAAATTGATTTGTGGTACGAAATTCTGACATCGTGCGTCTGAATCCTGAAAAAAAAATGTTTCAGAAATAGCTGGATGTTTCATGGCATGTGGAGATAACACAACTTTATGTGACCCTATATAGTACAAGAGGAAAGAAATAGGTGATTGTGCATGGTCAAAATAAAGGCCTCCGCATCTATTTTACAATGAAATACGAATCATAGTACATGCGTACATGGTCAAAATCGGCCCTTTATTATATACAGGCGACCGTAGCACGGATGTGTTGAATATCTGCTCAGTAAAAAACAACGGTTCGAGTTGCTGATAGTGGAATATACCTGTGGTTTGACATGACGAACTAATGGAACAACCGACGAGTTTGTAGTTGTACTCCTCCTGTAAAAGATTCGTCAAATTTGGAACGAGTTCTCCTACTCTTTTTAAGTTCTCGAACGTCAGCATCGAATGATGCCCAGGCAAGTCAGTCGTCAGATGATCAGACCCTGACCAAACCAAGAAAAGCTACATTTTGGAGTTTATAACTGTCAAGAAAAAAAATACATTAGACTTGTGAACCATTTCTCCATGGAACTAAGCAGGCTTGTACCTGATCATGGACGTGCGGATACATCGACCCGACTCGGCATGCATCTAGGGCACGATCCTTTTCCTTGACCAACGAAATACTGATCATAAATTCCTCAACAACAAGAAAATGATCATAGTACACGGCCATCCGCTAACCAGAAGAAGCTCAGCATCGACGGCGGCCGAGCAGGTCGACACAAGGCATGCATGGCCCGTACGTCGGAATAACTCGATTGCTAACACGGATGCGCGCTGAGCACCGCGGAGACCGGACTAGATCGGCGCTTCTGAAGGTCGGTCTCTCTTAAGACTGACGCGAGCAGCAGTGACTCTCTTGCCCAAGCACCAGGGCACGATCGAGTCAGCACAGCAGCGCACAGTCACTCGGCCTGGAGTTATTTTGAGATCTGCCTGTCACGGAACCTGGAGAAGTTCAGTGCTGCTACGACTGGGCAATCAGTGGTACAAGTTTTTCCGAGCGCGCGTGAACGACTGATGGTGCGCGCCGTCGGACAGTTACATCGCACATAGCAAACGCGGGAGGGAAGATTGGATTGTGGTGAATTATTGATGGTTTTGTATTTTCATTGCAGATGCTGTGATAAGATCTTGTTGGGCGATCGGGGGCTGGAAATTGACTTGGTAGTGGTGTGCACTGACATGTCCCCGTCATGCTCGCTTTGACCCTTGTATGCGGTGCGCCAGCCGAATTTTCGGCCGGTCTCATGCCACGCTGGCCTTGTGCATCCATCGAAATGTGCCCTCCGCATGAGACGCGTGTATATATACCTTATGTTCTTCACCGTTTTTCATCCCCTACCTCCCGGTCGCCGTTCTTCTCCTCCCCACTCCCCCCGCGCCGCCGCTCTCATCCTCTCCGCAACCCCTCCTTCCCCACCCGCAAGCCCCCGCTGCCACCGTCGGCGTTTCACTGCCGTGGCACCGCTGCAACTGCTCACCGGAGTACGAGACCTCCCTGTCTTCGTTCTTCTCCTCCCCACTCCCCCCGCGCCGCCGCTCTCGTCCTCTCCGCAACCCCTCCTTCCCCACCCGCAAGCCCCCGCTGCCACCGTCGGCGTTTCACTGCCGTGGCACCGCTGCAACTGCTCACCGGAGTACGAGACCTCCCTGTCTTCGTTCTTCTCCTCCCCACTCCCCCCGCGCCGCCGCTCTCGTCCTCTCCGCAACCCCTCCTTCCCCACCCGCAAGCCCCCGCTGCCACCGTCGGCGTTTCACTGCCGTGGCACCGCTGCAACTGCTCACCGGAGTACAAGACCTCCCTGTCTTCGTTCTTCTCCTCCCCACTCCCCCCGCGCCGCCGCTCACGTCCTCTCCGCAACCCCTCCTTCCCCACCCGCAAGCCCCCGCTGCCACCGTCGGCGTTTCACTGTCGTGGCACCGCTGCAACTGCTCACCGGAGTACGAGACCTCCCTGTCTTCGTTCTTCTCCTCCCCACTCCCCCCGCGCCGCCGCTCCCGTCCTCTCCGCAACCCCTCCTTCCCCAGCCGCAAGCCCCCGCTGCCACCGTCGGCGTTTCACTGCCGTGGCACCGCTGCAACTGCTCACCGGAGTACGAGACCTCCCTGTCTTCGTTCTTCTCCTCCCCACTCCCCCGCGCCGCCGCTCTCGTCCTCTCCGCAACCCCTCCTTCCCCACCCGCAAGCCCCCGCTGCCACCGTTGGTGTTTCACTGTCGTGGCACCGCTGCAACTGCTCACCGGAGTACGAGACCTCCCTGTCTTCGTTCTTCTCCTCCCCACTCCCCCCGCGCCGCCGCTCTCGTCCTCTCCGCAACCCCTCCTTCCCCACCCGCAAGCCCCCGCTGCCACCGTCGGCGTTTCACTGCCGTGGCACCGCTGCAACTGCTCACCGGAGTACGAGACCTCCCTGTCTTCGTTCTTCTCCTCCCCACTTCCCCCGTGATGCCGCTCTCGTCCTCTCCGCAACCTCTCCTTCCCCTCCCGCAAGCCCTCGCTGCCACCGCCGGTGTTCGCTGCCGTGGCACCGCTGCAACTGCTCACCGGAGTACGAGACATCCCTGTCTTTGTTCTTCTCCTCCCTACTGCCCCCGTGCTGCCGCTCTCGTCCTCTCCGCAACCTCTCCTTCCCCTCCTGCAAGCCCTCGCTGCCACCACCGGCATTCGCTGCCGTGGCACCGCTGCAACTGCTTGCCGGAGTACGGCCAGTTTGACGTGTTGTACGAGGCGGGCTGCAACCAGATTTGGTGGAGCTGCAAGCAGCAAAGGCAAGTGGTGGAAACGGCAACGGACGCTGCTACTAGCGGTCGATGCCTAGCTGGACCGGCGAAGTCCATGCTACATCCAGCAAGACGGCGAGCACGACCTCATGCACGACGGGGCATGGGATTTTGCTGCAACCGTGCAGCGGAAGAGCTGGAACCGGCGAACCATTTTGCTACCACCCACCCCCCAAAATCTACTACTATGGTGATTTTTTGCTGGAACCGGTGAACCATTTTGCTACATCCGGTTTGGTTTTTGTTACTACCGGTGTTTCGTGGATTTTTGCTACATCCATCCCCATGACATTGTCTGTTTTCTCAATCGATTTTTGCTACAACCATGCTTTGATTTTGCTGGAACCAACCCATGTTTTTGCTACCACCCACCCACCAAAAAATCTACGACCACGGTGATTTTTGCTGCATTTGTGTTTTTTTGCTGGAACCATAATCTGATTTTACTGGATCCATGTAAGTTTTTGCGACAAGCATATCAATGTTTTACTTAAACCATCTCATTTTTTGTTGGAAACACACAATTTTTTTGCTGGATCCATGTAATTTTTTTGCGACAAGCATATCAATGTTTTGCTGAAACCGTCTCATTTTTTGCTGGAAACACATATTTTTTTTGCTGGAACCATAATCTGGTTTTGCTGGATCCATAATATGATTTTGCTGGAAAAGCTTCAACCGGTCCGTGAAAAGCTTCAACCTTGGAAAAAGCTTCAATGGCCATGGAAAGGAGAGCTTCAATCCGGCATGGTGGTCGACGGCATGGGTGGTGCTGCATCGCCACCAAGCTACATCCATCGCCACGCGAAGCTGCAACCAGAGGGCGCAGCTATTGCATGAGTGGAGCCAGGGACGAGGGCGGCGACTAGCGACGAGGACAGACGGGGAGGGCGCCGACCGGCGACGAGGACAGACGGGGAGGGCGCCGACCGGCGACGAGGACGCCGCGGTGGTGTTTCAAGTTGAGAGGGGGGGTATGGTGGGGCCGTGGGGGTGCGGAGCGTCGGCGGCGCTGCGATTTTTATCGCAGGGGAGTGGGAGGGGGTGAGGGCGACTACGAGGAGGACGAAGCTGGGGTCAGATCTGACGATTTTAATCACGCGTATCGGGCGGCTAGGGCTCGACCGGCCCAACCGTTCCGCTGGTGCGCCAGCGCCTAGCGTCGCCCTAAAAAATACTAGTACCGGTTTCTGCACTAGCTCTTCTGCACTACTGCTCTAGTTCAGACAGCTCTAGCCGACCCCCTAAAAATCTTTAGGAGAGTAAAAAATAGTTTTTATTTTACCAGAAAACTTTCAATCTACCCATCATCAATCATGGTAGTATAACGGATATCAGAAGTGATAAAAATTGCATCCAGATCCATAGACCACATAGCGACGACTACAGGCACTGAAACGAGACGAAGGCGCACCGCCGTCTTCACCCCATCCTCGCTGGAGTCGGCCAAAACTTGTTGTAGTAGACAGTTGGGATGTCGTCGTGTTAAGACCCTAAAGGACTAGCGTACCAGAACAACAATTGTCGCCGTTGTCCGTTGAAGAGAAGTTTAGATCAGAAGGTTTCAACCTGCAGACACATAAACACACACGGACAAAGACCAGATCCACGTGGATCCACGGAAGACAAACGCCGACTGAATCCCGCGAGATCCGCCGGAGACAAATCTCCAGACGCCCTCCGCCTTTGCCTCATCTCTCTGAGTAGGACACAAACCATAAGAAAACTCATAATAGTATACAAAAATGAAGCCCTCCCGCCGGCATGGGTCGGGATCCACCACGCCTCCATGACCCTAAGGCCATAGGAGACGAGGTGGACTGGCGCCGGCGCAGGCGAGAGGCGGGAGAAACTCTAGTAGTGGCTGGGTACGAGCGCTCTTTCCCTGGCCATCGTTGGGGTACCATGCAAGACTAGTGCAATCGATGGTCATTGATCAAGTGAACCATGGACCACTGAGCGGTGTGACAGTCACCGAATATGGCCCTATCATCGAGGCCTCTTCAAACAAAGAAACAGGAAGTTCGGCCACAAGCCCTTCACATTGTATCATTACTACAAAAGAGCTTGTGATCAATGAGAAGTGTATTCGGAGAAAGGACAAGAACACTCCAAAGTGGTCAAGGTTGAACATACCCGTTGAGGATGATGACGAGGAGGATGAAGATGCTAGCAAGAGACCGGATGGAAACGAAATTGCAAAAGAGAGAAAGAGGAGAGGAGCATTATGTGGTACATAGAAGGATGAACTTGTGGCCATGATTGAGACCAAGAAAGTGTTGGCGGCCGAACATAAGGAAGAGAAAACAACAAGATGGAATGAGCTCAAGATGTTGAAGGACGAGAAGTGGAAATCCAAGTTAGCGATCGAAGAGAGAAAGTTGAAGGCGGAGGAGCGTAGACTAGCTACTTGAGGAGGAGAGGCTACAAAATGCTAAGAAAGGCAAAGACCGTGCTATCATGTTCATGAACCCAACCCAAATGGATGATACCGCAAAGAAGTTTTGGGAGCTCACTCATGGGTAGACCTTGACCCCAATGGAGGTCTCTCTCCGGAATGGTGGTGGTGGTGTGGATGGTGGTGGTCAAGAGGATGGTGGTGATGATGGGGGTGGCCATGTGGATGGTGGTGGCAGTTGATTTCTTTGGCGAGGATGGTGTTTGAGATCGTGCATGCCTATGGTTGGTCTCGATCCGCGACATTAAACATGCTATGTTGTGGTGAATTTGGATCAAATTTGATCGATGTGATGCCTTTTGAATGAACTATGCATGTTTAAAATTGAATATCTCGATTCGTCAAACCATATGCTTATTAATGGTTTGTATGTTTTGCATGTTTGTTTTCAAAATATTTGAATGATTGATGATATAATATGCAATTTTTTGAAGTTCATGCAGGTAGGCTAAAATAATTGAGGAAAAAAATTACTCCTCCAACTATAGGGGATCAGCTAGATCCGGCCACCTTTAGAGTTTACTCCTCTAAAGATACTCGGCTGTTTACACTCTAAAGTTTAGGGGATTGGCTAGGGATGCCCTAATGGCTAGCCTGTAGGAAGGGCATTGTCAACCGATAGAGTTTCTATCACGACTTCTGAATTTGTGTGTCTGAATCAAGGAAAAAGTGTTTCAGAAACAAGCTCTTTTAAAATGGTCCCAGATTGATGTGAGCCGTTAACTTTCCATGATCTTATGGCTGAATTACTCTCATCTTTTTGTGGGGTAAGATGTTGTAAATGATTACATGGAGCTAGTACGGTAATTCGCGTGTAGGCTCAGGCTCATCTCCACCTGTTTAGTTATAAGAGTGTTGCATGTATCATTATCCCTTTGCTGTTTAATAAGTAAGAAATCGAAGAAGCTTATTTCAACGGTTCATGCAGAAATATCTCTGGAGATAAGCTTAGGGTATCAATCGCTCATCTATTTGCTCTGTCTGATTTGGCCCAAAGTGATATTAGCAGTACTACTTAACAAGTTATCGCTGTGCAAAGGCTAGAATGTTCCAGGAGTAATATATAAGGTTGCTGAATAGTGAATACGACGGCCAGATGCGTGCATTTCCTACAATCAATTTCTTCATCGACTTAACCAAGGTCATCAGCTCATCATCGCCATCTCGTTAGTACTATAAATTTTCTGAGGCAGTCATCATCTGATGAGTAAACTATACCAATGGACAAATCATCTGCAACCTTTTTTTACCTTTTAACAGTGGATGATCCGATGTGCATGCCGTGCCATGGGTTAGGTTAGGTTAGGTCACCATCTGCGCCTCAAATGAGACTCCCCAAACATAACCTTCTATATTCAAGATCAGTAGCTTTCCTCGTCTCAGGCCGGCTGGCCAGCTGCTTCAATGGAGATGACAATCAATCACGCCCCTTGCAGCTGCAGAAGGATTATCTAGAACACAAAATATTTCATGAAAAAATCATTAAACAAACATGTAGGTGGTGGTTGCCTGGGCTATCCTCAGTACTATGGGCCTGTTCTGGTGTCCTCCAGCTCCACGCTTCCAAAACTTCACAGATGAAGTTATCCAGAACGGTTGAAGCCCGAGAAGCTGAATTCACGAAGCTGCTCGTTCCCCTAGTGTAAAAATGAGAAGCACGTCCGGCCCAGCTCTAAAGAAACGCTTCGCTGCATCCCCTCGTCAAATAGAAAAGGATCGATCGAAGCGTTATGCTAGCCTCGCTCGAACTGGTACCCGGCTAATTGGGCTGTGTCCAGCTGGCCCAACGTACGCGTAACAGGCCACATCTCCTCCCAATTGGGCTGCAGCAACGGGAGAAGCTACAGATCGAGCCGAACGCTCCTCGGATCGCTAGTTGAAGCTAGAAGCAAGGAGAAGTGAGGAGTAGAAGTTGGTTTTCTGGAGTTTTGAGAAGCTGGGGAGCCTCCGAACCGGCCCTATGTAGACAATGCCGCTTGCCGCTTCCGCCAGGGGCATGCATGCTGACATGTGATGCCAGAAATAAGGCGAGGTGGTCTTGGCCTGAAGGTGGCAAGCAGAGATCTTTGGACAAGGACGCCAAATCTTACCCGCCAAAAACATCGATGATGTTGCTCGGCCTAGAAATATAATTTATCTTGATAAATGCTGCTAGTCTGAAAGTGCAAGTATTGTGATGATTAACTACATGACCAAGTCGGGCAAACAAATCGTTACTCCCTTCGTCCAGGTAAATAAGTCATCTTAGGTTGTGCACCGCAATCAAGATGGAGAGAAAAACGAGAGAACTTAATGTTTTTTTGCTAATTAATATCATTGCATGCAACGAACTGACCACTGTATGTCATGTTTGGTAGTCTCAAGTCATTAAAAACATACACCCCCATATCTCTTATTGGTTGATTATTTTATTTATGTCAAAAAATAAGAAACAACGTAAGAGTTAATGCACCACGCCTATGTATTTTAGGACTATTTAATTTTCGTAAGGTGAATTACACAGCTAGACGGACGGAGTACTACTCACACGAAAGAGGCATCTGAACACGCAAGGTCTTTTTCTTAACAGGATTTATGTGGTTACTGCATGCGGAGCTAGCGAGGTAACCGTAAAAACACCTCAGATTACTTACTGTAGATGCACCAATGTAAATATTACAAAAATCAATATATGTGCGGCTTGTCTACCCCTCCAAGGGCCACTCTCTAGAACGTACTACTTCTACTGTCTCATGGGTCATGACCCAAGCTGTAATTTAAATCCTTGGACAGACTAGACTTCTTTGTACTTCTCGTCAGTCGCTGGTCGATCAGCGTTTACACCCCGTAAAACTCCAGTAAGTAATCGCATGCAGTACGGCCGCTGTCTCTGAGCGATCCAGAACCTTCCACGGATTAAGCAAAATCCAAAGAATGGAGAGATAAACAATCAGATCGAGCGAGTTGGTGCCGGCCGGAGAATTTGAACGTAGCTTTCACTCCGTCGCTGTCCATTTTATTGGGTAGATAGATTCATTACCCTAGATGTCCAGCCCAGATGTTATTGATGATCCAGCTGCTCTGGAAAATCTCGCCAATGTCGACCTATATTAATTTTTGCAGGAATTAAGTGCATTTCTAATGATCCCTTATCCGACGTTAGTGGAGGATAAATTGGATTTTACTCCCTTATGCCGCACCTAACCGATCCTCTAAAACGTATAAGAGAGAATAAATTTTACTCCGACCCACACAGAAGGAGTAAATATACTCCATCGAAACGGGCTCGAGTATATTTTCTGCTGCTCCGTCGCCCACGCCCACCTCTGGCCCCATCTTCCCCGTCCGTCCCCCCCCCCACCCCACTGCCCCACCTATCCACCCACCCCCTCTGGGAATGTATCCGGTGCACCCGCACTTGTGGTGCTACTGATGCACCGGATGCCATAGCATGTTTTTAAATTTCTGAAAAAAAATCTAGCACGTTGACACAAAATCAATGTATGATTTCACAAAATTTCGTATAAAACTTTGAAATATTTTTTGAGATACAAAAATGACAAATTAGACTTCAATGTGATAATGGGCCAAATCTAAAGCCCAAGTTATGGTATGTACTATTCTGTTTTGAATTTGTCATTTTTGTTTCTCGAGTTATGTCTTCAATTTTGACTTGAAATTTTGTGACAAGTTACATTGATGTTGTGTGAGTGTGCTAAATTTTATTCAGAATTTTTTGAACATTTTAAAAGCACAATATAAACTCGGTGCACCGGTAGCACCACAAGCTCCGGTGCACCAGATATCCCCCCCCCCCCCCCCCCCCGCCTCCTCCCCAGACCCCCCCGCCCACGCCCCATTTTGTTATTGGGCCCAATAACTTTCCACCACTTGTCCTTTATATTAGTTCGTTGGCCTGTTGATATTATATTAATTATAAAAGCTTACCAATCAATATTAGAACCTTTTATTATTAATTTAACATCTACGGAAACATTTTCCACCTATATATCAATTCTTGGTATTATTCGGTAAACCCCGAAACTCTTTCGTTAACTCAGAAACGCTTCCGGTTTCTCTCGAAGCTATTTCATAAATATTTTCTCATAACTGTCACTCCACTAACACTCAACTGATCGTGATTCCCTTAAGCATGTGACCATGTAAATTCGGTAAAACATAGACATGAAGAAAACCCACTTCGTTCAATGACCAATAGCGGAACATTGATCCCTATGAATGCACGAATGACATTCGAGTGAACCTTTGGTTATCATGTGCTATTCCCTCTGTTTTGGGATACTTTACAAAATCCGAGGTGAGATTTATTGGTATCCTCTTGAGTCATTCTCATGCTCACTATCCCGATCTCCTTGTTATCAGTATTGTTCTTCTTTCTCGTTGACATGTTCCGCCATCCCTGTGACCTAGTCACCTGTGTCTGGCCAGACGATGATGGATGTTGTCACACTGAGAGGACCCTAAGAATAACTCTCCATCATCGAAGGAGCAAATCCCACTCTTGAGCTATCTAGTTTCTTGTCAAACTTTCTGATGAACATGTAAGTTGTTGTTATGATCCCCGTGTTAGAGATGACATTTAAGCAACCCCAAAGTCCATCGTATGGTAACAAGTGACTACGATACTCCCATGATCTAAGGAACTAAACCAAACGTTAACTCTTTGCATTATAATGATATACTACGGTAGTATCTCAAAATATAACAAACAAGTTGGGTCAATTCAATCTGATCGTTCTTCTAAAATCATATTCTCTAAGTTATTTTGGGACTACCGTTACACTTAATTATATTCCAAGATCTAGAAAATATGATCACAAACAACACTTGAGCTAGTCCTATAGGCAAGACTAGAAATCAGGTTTTACCATTTATCGTTCCACTGAATTGCATATTCCAAGATCATAGCATTTATAGCATAGAATATAAACTCTTAATTATAAGCATGGAAATAAATAATACAATATTATTGCCCATAGGCCATATTTCCAACACCCCTTGGGAGGAGGAATACAGTGACGGGTCGGACAGCTCCGGCAATGAGCAGATCTGTCTCGATCCAATTTGCATCGGCAACCCAACTAGCCACTTCAGCCCGTGGCCGCGATCCCTATTTGGCGCAGGGGCACAAATTTACTTTTCTTGGAGGCATGGATTTGCTTCCACGAGGGGCATAGTCGAGACTCTCGGAAATAGAAAAAACATGTTTTCTTTTTTTCCTTACGCGAGTTTACTTCTCGTAAAGACACGGATTTGCTTCCGCGAAAGTCACAGTCTTGCCTCTTGGAAAGGGGAAAAAGTGATTTTTTTTGTTTCATGTGAGACATAGATTGACTTCTCATGGAGGCACGAATTTGCTTCCCCGAGAGGCACAATCGTGCCTCTCGAAAAGGGAAAGAACATGCATTTCTTTTTTTTCTTCCAGGAAAGGCACTGATTTACCTCTCGTGGAGGCACAGCTTTGCTTCTGCGAGTCTTGCCTCTTCGAAAAAGAGAAAAAACGTGCTTTCGATTCGAGTTTTTTTCTTTTGACTTTTTTTGTTAAAAAATAGCTCGTCAAAACCTATCAACATGAGATCTAATTTTGAAGATCTCAAAGCATGAATCCAACGGTGAAAATGATTCGAGATATGAACGCACGATTTAAGAGATAAAACATTTTAAAGAAACAAATCTACAAAAAAAGGAAAACTCACGGGTTGCGACAGGTGGCACACATGCAGTGTGCCACTTGTCACGATCTAGGGATGTTGGAGTGACTTTTGCAAACAATGCTTCTTAGTTAGTGATTTCAAAAATAATGTGTGCGGGGTTAAAACATTCGACCTGCTAGTTTCTTAGTGTTGCTTGTAGCCACTAAGACACGGCGAAATATTTGAAGGAATTACGCCGGGTTTCACCGGCTTTCCAGTTTAAGAAGAGCGTGGAATATTAAAAAAATGCTTGATTAACAGGTTTTTCTTCCTCTTTTCCTATGTTTCTTTTCTTATTTCTTCTCCGGTTTTTTATTTTCATTTTCATTGTTTTTTGCATTTTTTTTTTCTTTGGTTTCTTTTTCCGGTTTCTTTTTTTCTTCTTTTTTTGGTCTCCATTGATTCTTTGGGTTTTCATTCTACATTTTGTGCATATGCGAACAACATTTCTCTTATACATGTTTAACATTTTTCCAATATAAATATTTTTTAATATATGTTCAACATTTTTACCATTTTGAAATGCTTGATTAACATTATTCATTTACAAAACAAACATTCTTTTAATTCATGGTCAACATATTTTCTATACATTTCTAAAAATGATTGATTAGCAACTTTCAAATCAAAATATTAGCATTATTCAAACACTTGATAAGCATAATTCAAACACTTGTTCAAATAAAAAGAATAGAATTATTGAAATACTTGATTAACATTTTTTATTATATTGTGAACATTTTTTCTATACACGTTTAAAACTTTCCAAATCCTTGATTAGCATTATTCAAATACTGATTCAGCATTTCTTGAAGGTGTAACATTTTTATATACATGATTAAATTTTTTTCATCATTTTCTAATACACGGTCAACATTTTTTTATACACATTTGACATTTTCCAAATGCTTGATTAAGATTTTTTAAATACTTGTTCAACATGTTTTTCAAATGCTTGATTAAATTTTTTATGTATATGATAAAAAATGCAATATTTTTAATACATGATCAATAATTGTCTATACATGTTCAATATTTTCTGAATGCTTGATTAATATTTTTGAAATATTTTTCAACATTTTTCAAATGTTTTTGTAGAGTTTTTTTTCCAATATATATATTTATAATATTTTAAAGTATAAATAAAAATATAAAAGGAGAGCAAAAAACGAAAACAGAAAACGTACAAAAAAAGTGGAAAAGGAAGAGACTATGGCCTCCTGCGCCCGAAGTTGGACTCGCTGATGGCGAGATATATTAGCGCCCACGGCAGTGTCCGCCTACTGTGGACCCTACCACGGCTCTCCTAGAGGCTAGGGATTGGGTTGCCCAGTAACCACTGCTCGCCTGCTAGTGTCATTTTTTTTCTTGTTATTGATATTTTAGTTTTTGGATTTTTTTTTATTTTCTTATATTTCGAAATATTCGACATATGTATATAATGAAAACAAATTACATTAAATTTTAAAAAAACTTATTCTTGCATTTGAAAATGTTAAATGCATGTAAAAATGCTTTTAATGCACACGAAATCTGTATAATTGAAACAAAAAAGTAAAGATTTTATTCATATGTACGAAAAATATTAGTCATGTGTACGAAAAATATGTTTATACATTGTAAAAATAATGTTTGTTTAATTCAAAAAATGATTCATGTCTGTGAAAAACGTAAATCATGTGTATGATAAATGTTTTTTATGCACACAAAAATGTAAAAAATTAAAACAAAGAAAAGTAGAACATGCTTATCATTTTTACGAACACATTAATCGTGTGTATGCAATTTTTTATACATTGTAAAAAAATCTTCAAGTAATTAAAATATGTTTTATGTCTGCAAAAAAATGTTAATCATGTGTACGGAAAAAAATATTTCATGCCTGTAAGAAAAGTGTTCTTCATGTACACAAAAAATGTAAAAAAAAGTCAAACAAAGAAAAGTAGACAATGTTAATCATTTGTACGGAAAATGTTAATCATATGTACAAAAAATGTTTATACATTGTAAACAAAATGTTTATCTAAACAAGAAAAATGCTAATCATGTTCAAAAATATTTGTATGGAAAATTATTCATGTGCGCGAAAAATGTTAATCATGCGTACCAAAAGTGTTTTTCAGGCGCACAAAAAATGTGGAAAAGTGAAACAAAGAAAAGTAGAACATGTTAATCATTTGTATGGAAAAATGTTAATCATGTTAAAGACTATAAAAATATATTTGGACAAATGTTACTACGTATTTGTAAAACACTTTTTTGATTGAAAATTTTCTAATGTGTACCAGAAAAAGGTTTCATATGTGCTTTATAAATGCACATTGTATACCGAGGAAAAGTAGACACGAGTTCCAAAAAAACTGAATTCAACCACAAAGAAAACCTAAAAAAATCGAAGAAACCATGGAAACTAGGAAAAAAAAGCAAAAACAGAAACCCGAAAAGAAACAAGAAAAAGGGCGAAGAAACATATTCCTGATTGACAAGTGTTGAAAAAAAAGTAACAAAGAAACAAAAATAAAACCAAGTCTCTCTACAAAGAAACAAAAAAGAAGCAAAAGGTAAAGCAAAGAGAACCAAGAAGAAACAAAGAAACCAAAAGTATAACCAAAAAAGGGAAAAGTCGACGAAAACTAGTGAAAAACAAATAAAAGCAAAATTACAATGAAGAAAAAAAGGAAAAATCAAAGAAAAACGGTGAAAAATCGGAAGAAAGACAAAAGGATCCAATAATAAGTTGATAAGAAAACAAAGAAAGCAAATTAGACATGTGTTCAAAAGAAAGAAAACTGATAGGAAGCCAACAAAGATATAAAAGGAAAACAAAAAAACGAACAAGGAAAACCAAAAGTAAAAAAACGAAGTAAGAAAATGAAAAAAACTGATGAGAAAAACAAAGTAAACCAAAGTAAAAAAACAAAGAAAAAACAAAAATAGAAGAAAACCAAAGGAAAAATATAAGAAAACAACTAGAATTTTGTTGAAGAAAATTGTCGGCCGAACCGGTCGAGCCATAGATCATCATCGTGCTCAACTACTAAACTATTCAGAGCATCTCTAGCAGACCCCGTATAAAGCCGCGACCCGCAAAATAACCGCTAAAATACAGGTCGGCGTGCAAAATGCTGCCCAACCAGACCTCGCAAACACGTTCGACCCGTAAATATGTGAAACGCCCTCGATGCGGCTATATCTCCCACGTGTCGAAGCACGACTTAGAGGCATAACCGCATTGAAAGCAATGTCGCAAGTGAGGTAATCTTCGCAAATAACCCATGTAATACAATAAGGGAAAAGATACATAGTTGGCTTACAATCGCCACTTCACACAATTACATGAATAAAGCATTACATCATCCAAATACACTCAAGGTCCGACTACGGAACCAAAATAAAAGAAGACTATCCCAAAAGCTACACAGATCCCCGATCGACCCGACTGGGCTCCACTACTGATCAACTAGATCGAAACAAAACAAAGGACAAGATCTTCATCGAGCTCCTCCTTGAGCTTGGTTGCGTCATCTGCACGGACTCATCGGCACCTGCAAGCTGGTTGTGGAAGTATCTGTGAGTCACGGGGACTTAGCAATCTCATACCCTCGCGATCAAGACTATTTAAGCTTATGGGTAAGGTAAAGGTATGAGGTGGAGCTGCAGCAAGCGACTAGCATATATGGTGGCTAACATACGCAAATGAGAGAGAGAAGAGAAGGCAAAGCACGATCGAGAAACTATGATCAAGAAGTGATCCTAGAACAACCTACGTCAAGCATAATTCCAACACCGTGTTCACTTCCCGGACTCCGCCGGAAAGAGACCATCACGGTTACAAACGCGGTTGATTCATTTTAATTAAGGTCAACTTCAGGTTTTCTACAACCGGACATTAACAAATTCCCATCTGCCCATAACCGCGGGCACGGCTTTCAAAAGTTCAAATCCCTGCAGGGGTGTCCCAACTTAGCCCATCACAAGCTCTCACGGTCAACGAAGGAATAGACCTCCTCCCGAGACGTTCCGATCAGACTCGGTATCCCGGTTCTACAAGACACTTCGACAAGTTAAAACAAATCCAGCAACACCGTCCGAATGTGCCGACAAATTCTGATAGGAGCTGCACATATCTCTTTCTCAGGGCACACTCAGATGAGACTAGCTACGAGTAAAACCAACCCTCAAGTTTCCTCGAGGTGGCCCTGCAGGCAGCTCAGTTCGGACCAACACTCAGAGAAGCACTGGCCCGGGGGGGTTAGAATAAAGATGACCCTTGAGTCTGCAGAACCCAAGGGAAGGTGGTAGGTTGTTAGTGCAAATGGTAAAACCAATGTTGGGCATTGCTGGAGGAGTTTTATTCAAGGTGAACTGTCAAGGGGTTCCCATTATTACCCAACTGCGTAAGGACGCAAAATCCGGGAACATAACACCGATATGACGGAAACTAGGGCGGCAAGAGTGGAACAAAACACCAGGCATAAGGCCGAGCCTTCCACCCTTTACCAAGTATATAGATGCATTAATTAAACAAGATATATTGTGATATCCCAACAAGTAAACATGTTCCAAACAAGGAACAACATCTCCATGTTCCAACAAGGAACAAACTTCAAACTTCACCTGCAACTAACAACGCTATAAGAGGGGCTGAGCAAAGCGGTAACATAGCCAAACAACGGTTTGCTAGGACAAGGTGGGTTAGAGGCTTGGTTCACAATATGGGAGGCATGATAAGCAAGTGGTAGGCATCGTAGCATAGGCATAGCAAAAGAGCGAGCATCTAGCAAAGCAAAGATAGTAGTGATTTCGAGGGTATGATCATCTTGCCTGAAATCCCGCAAGGAAGAAGAACGAGTCCATGAAGAAGACAAACGGACGTAGTCGAACGGATCCTCACAAACGCAACGTTATCGGAACCAACCCGAAGAAGCAACACAAGAAAGAAAACAAACAATATAGTAAACCAACCATCACATAATCATGGCACGATGCGCAATCAAGTATGATGCATGTCCGGTTTAAAGAGGCATGGCATGGCAAAGTGCACAAGCAATCCTACAAATTAAGTGGAGCACAATATGCAACGGGTTGCATATTGACGGAACACCACATCAATTATTTAGTTCCCTCTTGGTTATGTACTCACCAATATTAAATGTTGATTAACATGGCAAGAGGTGAAACATAATGAAACTATCTAACTAGGCAAGTTTAAATGAGGCCGGAACCACAAAACAACAAGTCCGGAAACTCCTCATGTGCATATATTAGGTTTGGTCCTATTCTGCCCTAAACCATATTTTATAGTTATTAAACATGCAAGATGATGCCACCATGTTAAACTAGGCAAAATTCTACCCCATTTACATATAAAGTTTGTTAAAAACGGGGCTACAGTTATTTAGTTATGAATTAAACCATTTTAGCATGGCATAGGAGCAAATTTAACCAAACATCATTTAAAACATTTTAAACATGGATGAAAGGTGCATATTATTAAACTAGATGAAAATCTAATCAGGTTACATATATAAATTGTTTAGATCCGATGCACGGTTGTGAAGTTATTAAATGAATGATCATGAAGGGGTTCTCTGCAAAACAACCGTTTCAGGAATATTAGCTAAATTCGTCTCGAGGGAAAAAATTCTACATGGGCCGAATCCTGTTGGCCCAACAGGGAGAGGGGATTTGGAGGGCGGCTCACATTGGCCTTGAGGCCGAATCCGGCTGGCGCTGTGGAACTGGGCCGGGGCGAACTGGCCTTGGCGGTGGAGGCCCATGGCGAAGACGAGACAGGGGAGCGCTGGCGCGGTCGTCGTCCTCCCCACGATGCACGACGAGTCGGCGGTGTGGTTCTCCGACGAGGCAGCTGTTGGAAATATGCCCTAGAGGCAATAATAAAAGCATTATTATTATTATATTTCCTTGTTCATGATAATTGTCCTTTATTCATGCTATAATTGTGTTATCCGAAAATCGTAATACATGTGTGAATAATAGACACCAACATGTCCCTAGTGAGCCTCTAGTTGACTAGCTCGTTGATCAATAGATAGTCATGGTTTCCTGACTATGGACATTGGATGTCATTGATAACGGGATCACATCATTAGGAGAATGATGTGATGGACAAGACCCAATCCTAAACATAGCATAAGATCGTATAGTTCGTTTGCTGGAGTTTTCCAATGTCAAGTATCTTTTCCTTAGACCATGAGATCGTGTAACTCCCGGATATCGTAGGAGTGCTTTGGGTGTACCAAACGTCACAACGTAACTGGGTGACTATAAAGGTATACAACGGGTATCTCCGAAAGTGTCTGTTGGGTTGACACGGATCAAGACTGGGATTTGTCACTCCGTATGACAGAGAGGTATCACTGGGCCCACTCGGTAATGCATCATCATAATGAGCTCAAAGTGACCAAGTGTCTGGTCACGGGATCATGCATTACGGTACGAGTAAAGTGACTTGCCGGTAATGAGATTGAACGAGGTATTGGGATACCGACGATCGGATCTCGGGCAAGTAACATGCCGATTGACAAAGGGAATTGTATACGGGGTTGCTTGAATCCTCGACATCGTGGTTCATCTGATGAGATCATCGAGGAGCATGTGGGAGCCAACATGGGTATCCAGATCCCGCTGTTGGTTATTGACCGGAGAGCGATCTCGGTCATGTCTACATGTCTCCCGAACCCGTAGGGTCTACACACTTAAGGTTCGGTGATGCTAAGGTTGTAGGGATATGTATATGCAGTAACCCGAATGTTGTTCGGAGTCCCGAATGAGATCCCGGACGTCACGAGGAGTTCCGGAATGGTCCGGAGGTAAAGAATTAAATATAGGAAGTGCTATTTCGGCCATCGGGACAAGTTTCGGGGTCACCGGTATTGTACCGGGACCACCAGAAAGGTCCCTGGGGTCCACCGGGTGGGGCCACCTGCCCCGGGGGGCTACATGGGCTGTAGGGGGTGTGCCTTGGCCTATATGGGCCAAGGGCACCAGCCCCAAGAGGCCCATGCGCCAAGAGATAAGGAAGGGAAGAGTCCCAAAAGGGGAAGGCACCTCCTAGGTGCCTTGGGGAGGAGGGATTCCTCCCTTGGCCGCTGCCCCCCTAGGAGATTGGATCTCCTAGGGCCGGCGCCCCCCCTAGGCTCCCTATATATAGTGGGGGAAGGAGGGCCTCTCAATCCACGCCTTTGGTGCCTCCCTCTCCCTCTCCAACACATCCTCCTCCTCCATAGTGCTTGGTGAAGCCCTGCCGGAGTACTGCAGCTCCACCACCACCACGCCATCGTGCTGCTGTTGGAGCCATCTTCCTCAACCTCTCCTTTCCCCTTGCTGGATCAAGAAGAAGGAGACGTTACGCTGACCGTACGTGTGTTGAACGCGGAGGTGCCGTCCGTTCGGCGCTAGGATCTCCGGTGATTTGGATCACGTCGAGTACGCCTTCCTCATCCCCGTCCTTTGAACGCTTCCGCGCGTGATCTACAAAGGTATGTAGATGCAATCCGATCACTCGTTGCTAGATGAACTCCTAGATGGATCTTGGTGAAACCGTAGGAAAATTTTTGTTTTCTGCAGCGTTCCCCAACAGTGGCATCATGAGCTAGGTCTATGCGTAGTTCTCTTGCACGAGTAGAACACAATTTGTTGTGGGCGTAGATGTTGTCAACTTTCTTGCCGCTACTAGTCTTATCTTGCTTCAACGGTATTGTGGGATGAAGCGGCCCGGACCAACCTTACATGTACGCTTACGTGAGACCGGTTCCACCGACTAATATGCACAAGTTGCATAAGGTGGCTGGCGGGTGTTTGTCTCTCCCACTTTAGTTGGAGCGGATTCGATGAAAAGGGTCCTTATGAAGGGTAAATAGAAGTTGACAAATCACGTTGTGGCTTTCACGTAGGTAAGAAAACGTTCTTGCTAGAACCCTATTTCAGCCACGTAAAACTTGCAACAACAATTAGAGGACGTCTAACTTGTTTTTGCAGCAAGTGCTTTGTGATATGATATGGCCAAAGTTGTGATGAATGATGAATGATATATATGTGATGTATGAGATGTTCATGCTATTGTAATAGAAATCACGACTTGCATGTCGATGAGTATGACAACCGGCAGGAGCCATAGGAGTTGTCTTTATTTTTTGTATGACATGCGTGTCATTGAGAAACGCCATGTAAATTACTTTACTTTATTGCTAAACGCGTTAGCCATAGTAGTAGAAGTAATAGTTGGCGAGCAACTTCATGGAGACACGATGATGGAGATCATGATGATGGAGATCATGATGATGGAGATCATGGTGTCATGCCGGTGAGAAGATGATCATGGAGCCCCAAGATGGAGATCAAAGGAGCTATGTGATATTGGCCATATCATGTCACTATTATTATTATTTGATTGCATGTGATGTTTATCATGTTTTTGCATCTTGTTTACTTAGAACAACGGTAGTAAATAATATGATCCCTCATAATAATTTTAAGAAAGTGTTCCCCCTAACTGTGCACCGTTGCGACAGTTCGTTGTTTCGAAGCACCACGTGATGATCGGGTGTTAGATTCCAACGTTCACATACAACGGGTGTAAGACAGATTTACACATGCAAACACTTAGGTTGACTTGACGAGCCTAGCATGTACAGACATGGCCTCGGAACACAGAAGACCGAAAGGTCGAGCATGAGTCGTATAGAAGATACGATCAACATGAAGATGTTCACCGATGTTGACTAGTCCGTCTCACGTGATGATCGGACACGGCCTAGTTAACTCGGATCATGTTATACTTAGACTACAGGAGGGATGTCTATCTAAGTGGGAGTTCATTGAATAATTTGATTAGATGAACTTAATTATCATGAACTTAGTCTAAAAATTTTACAATATGTCTTGTAGATCAAATGGCCAACGTAGTCCTCAACTTCAACGCGTTCCTAGAGAAAACCAAGCTGAAAGACAATGGCAGCAACTACACAGACTGGGTCCGGAACCTGAGGATCATCCTCATAGCTGCCAAGAAAGATTATGTCCTACAAGCACCGCTGGGTGACGCACCTGTTCTCCCTGCAGAACAAGACGTTATGAACGCTTGGCAGGCATGTACCGATGACTACTCCCTCGTTCAGTGCGGCATGCTTTACAGCTTAGAGCCGGGGCTCCAAAAGCGTTTTGAGAGACATGGAGCATATGAGATGTTTGAAGAGCTGAAAATGGTTTTCCAAGCTCATGCCCGGGTCGAGAGATATCAAGTCTCCGACAAGTTCTTTAGCTGTAAGATGGAGGAAAACAGTTCTGTCAGTGAGCACATACTCACTATGTCTGGGTTGCATAACCGCTTGACTCAGCTGGGAGTTAATCTCCCGGATGACGCGGTCATTGACAGAATCCTTCAGTCGCTTCCACCGAGCTACAAGAGCTTTGTGATGAACTTCAATATGCAGGGGATGGAAAAGACCATTCCTGAAGTATTTGCAATGCTGAAATCAGCAGAGGTAGAAGTCAAAAAAGGAACATCAAGTGTTGATGGTGAATAAAACCACTAAGTTCAAGAAAGGCAAGGGTAAGAAAACCTTCAAGAAGGACGGCAAGGGAGTTGCCGCGCCCGGCAAGCAAGCTGCCGGGAAGAAGCCAAAGAATGGACCCAAGCCCGAGACTGAGTGCTTTTATTGCAAGGGAAGTGGTCACTGGAAGCGGAACTGCCCCAAATACTTAGCGGACAAGAAGGCCGGCAACACGAAAGGTATATGGGATATACATGTAATTGATGTGTACCTTACCAGTAATCGTAGTAGCTCCTGGGTATTTGATACCGGTGCGGTTGCTCACATTTGTAACTCAAAACAGGAGTTGCGGAATAAGCGGAGACTGGCAAAGGACGAGGTGACGATGCGCGTCGGGAATGGTTCCAAGGTCAATGTGATCGCCGTCGGCACGCTGCCTCTACATTTACCTTCGGGATTAGTTTTAAACCTTAATAATTGTTATTTAGTGCCAGCTATGAGCATGAACATTGTGTCAGGATCTCGTTTAATTCGAGATGGCTACTCATTTAAATCCGAGAATAATGGTTGTTCTATTTATATGAGAGATATGTTTTATGGTCATGCTCCGATGGTGAATGGTTTATTCTTAATGAATCTCGAGCGTAATGCTACACATGTTCATAGTGTGAGTACCAAAATATGTAAGATTGATAATGATAGTCCCACATACTTGTGGCACTGCCGCCTTGGTCACATAGGTGTCAAACGCATGAAGAAGCTCCATGCTGATGGACTTTTAGAGTCTCTTGATTACGAATCATTTGACACGTGCGAACCATGCCTCATGGGTAAAATGACCAAGACTCCATTCTCAGGAACAATGGAGCGAGCAACCAACTTATTAGAAATCATACATACTGATGTGTGCGGTCCAATGAGTGTTGAGGCTCGCGGTGGCTATCGTTATGTTCTCACTCTCACTGATGACTTGAGTAGATATGGGTATATCTATTTAATGAAACACAAGTGTGAGACCTTTGAAAAGTTCAAGGAATTTCAGAGTGAGGTTGAGAATCAACGTGACAGGAAAATCAAGTTCCTACGATCAGATCGTGGAGGAGAATACTTGAGTCATGAGTTTGGCACACACTTAAGAAAATGTGGAATAGTTTTCACAGCTCACGCCGCCTGGAACACCTCAGCGTAATGGTGTGTCCGAGCGTCGTAATCGCACTCTATTAGATAAGGTGCGATCTATGATGTCTCTTGCCGATTTACCGCTATCTTTTTGGGGGTATGCTTTAGAGACTGCCGCATTCACTTTAAATAGGGCTCCGTCGAAATCCGTTGAGACGACACCGTATGAATTATGGTTTGGGAAGAAACCTAAGCTATCGTTTCTAAAAGTTTGGGGATGCGATGCTTATGTCAAAAAACTTCAACCTGAAAAGCTCGAACCCAAGTCGGAAAAATGCGTCTTCATAGGATACCCTAAAGAAACTATTGGGTATACCTTCTACCTCAGATCCGAAGGCAAGATTTTTGTTGCCAAGAATGGATCCTTTCTAGAGAAGGAGTTTCTCTCGAAAGAAGTAAGTGGGAGGAAAGTAGAACTTGATGAAGTATTACCTCTTGAACCGGAAAATGACGCAGCTCAAGAAAATGTTCCTGAGGTGCCTGCACCGTCTAGAGAGGAAGTTAATGATGATGATCAAGATACTTCTGATCAAGCTCCTACTGAAATTCGAAGGTCCACAAGGACACGTTCCGCACCAGAGTGGTATGGCAACCCTGTCTTGGAAATTATGTTGTTAGACAACGGTGAACCTTCAAACTATGAAGAAGCGATGGCGGGCCCGGATTCCGACAAATGGCTAGAAGCCATGAAATCCGAGATAGGATCCATGTATGAAAATGAAAGACTTTGACTGACTTGCCCGTTGAGCAGCGAGCCATAGAAAATAAATGGATCTTTAAGAAGAAGACAGACGCGGATGGTAATGTGACCATCTATAAAGCTCGGCTTGTCACTAAGGGTTATCGACAAGTTCAAGGGGTTGACTACGATGAGACTTTCTCACCGGTAGCGAAGCTAAAGTCCGTCCGAATCATGTTAGCAATTGCCGCATTCTATGATTATGAGATATGGCAAAGTGGACGTCAAAACAGCATTCCTTAATGGTTTCCTTAAGGAAGAATTGTATATGATGCAGCCGGAAGGTTTTGTCGATCCTAAGAATGCTGATAAGGTGTGCAAGCTCCAACGCTCGATTTATGGGCTGGTGCAAGCATCTCGGAGTTGGAACATTCGCTTTGATGAGATGATCAAAGCGTTTGGGTTTACGCAGACTTATGGAGAAGCCTTTGTTTACAAGAAAGTGAGTGGGAGCTCTGTAGCATTTCTCATATTATATGTAGATGATATACTTTTGATGGGAAATGATATAGAACTCTTGGACAGCATTAAGGCCTACTTGAATAAGAGTTTTTCAATGAAGGACCTTGGAGAAGCTGCATATATATTAGGCATCAAGATCTATAGAGATAGATCAAGACGCCTCATAGGTCTTTCACAAAGCACATACCTTGATAAGATATTGAAGAAGTTCAATATGGATCAGTCTAAGAAGGGGTTCTTGCCTGTGTTGCAAGGTGTGAAATTGAGCTCAGCTCAATGTCCGACCACGGCAGAAGATATAGAAGAGATGAGTGTCATCCCCTATGCCTCAGCCATAGGTTCTATTATATATGCCATGCTGTGTACCAGACCTGATGTAAACCTTGCCGTAAGTTTGGTAGGAAGGTACCAAAGTAATCCTGGCAAGGAACACTGGACAGCGGTCAAGAATATTCTGAAGTACCTGAAAAGGACTAAGGAAATATTTCTCGTCTATGAAGGTGACGAAGAGCTCATCGTAAAGGGTTACGTCGACGCTAGCTTCGACACAGATCTGGATGACTCAAAGTCACAAACCGGATACGTGTATATTTTAAATGGTGGGGCAGTAAGCTGGTGCAGTTGCAAGCAGAGCGTCGTGGCGGGATCTACATGTGAAGCGGAGTACATGGCAGCCTCGGAGGCAGCGCATGAAGCAATTTGGGTGAAGGAGTTCATCACCGACCTAGGAGTCATACCCAATGCGTCGGGGCCGATCAAGCTCTTCTGTGACAACACTGGAGCTATTGCACTTGCCAAGGAGCCCAGGTTTCACAAGAAGACAAGGCACATCAAGCGTCGCTTCAACTCCATTCGTGAAAATGTTCAAGATGGAGACATAGATATTTGTAAAGTACATACGGACCTGAATGTAGCAGATCTGTTGACTAAACCTCTCCCTAGAGCAAAACATGATCAACACCAGATTTCCATGGGTGTTCGATTCATCACAATGTAACTAGATTATTGACTCTAGTGCAAGTGGGAGACTGTTGGAAATATGCCCTAGAGGCAATAATAAAAGCATTATTATTATATTTCCTTGTTCATGATAATTGTCCTTTATTCATGCTATAATTGTGTTATCCGGAAATTGTAATACATGTGTGAATAATAGACACCAACATGTACCGATTGACAAAGGGAATTGAGTACGGGATTGATTAGGTCCTCGACATCGTGGTTCATCCGATGAGATCATCGAGGAGCATGTGGGAGCTAACATGGGTATCCAGATCCCGCTGTTGGTTATTGACCGGAGAGCGATCTCGGTCATGTCTACATGTCTCCCGAACCCGTAGGGTCTACACACTTAAGGTTCGGTGACTCTAAGGTTGTAGGGATATGTATATGCAGTAACCCGAATGTTGTTTGGAGTCCCGGATGAGATCCCGGACGTCATGAGGAGTTCCGGAATGGTCTGGAGGTAAAGAATTACATATAGGAAGTGCTATTTCGGCCATCGGGACAAGTTTCGGGGTCACCGGTATTGTACCGAGACCACCGAAGGGTCCCTGGGGTCCACCGGGTGGGGCCACCTGCCCCGGGGGGCTACATGGGCTGTAGGGGGTGCGCCTTGGCCTATATGGGCCAAGGGCACCAGCCCCAAGAGGCCCATGCACCAAGAGATAAGGAAGGGAACCTCCTAGGTGCCTTGGGGAGGAGGGATTCCTCCCTTGGCCCCCCCCCCTAGGAGATTGGATCTCCTAGGGCCGGAGCCCCCCCCCCCCTAGGCTCCCTATATATAGTGGGGGAAGGAGGGCCTCTCAATCCACGCCTTTGGTGCCTCCCTCTCCCTCTCCAACACATCCTCCTCCTCCATAGTGCTTGGCGAAGCCCTGCCGGAGTACTGCAGCTCCACCACCACCACGTCGTCGTGCTGCTGTTGGAGCCATCTTCCTCAACCTCTCCTTTCCCCTTGCTGGATCAAGAAGAAGGAGACGTTACGCTGACCGTACGTGTGTTGAACGCGGAGGTGCCGTCCGTTCGGCGCTAGGATCTCCGGTGATTTGGATCACGTCGAGTACGCCTTCCTCATCCCCGTCCTTTGAACGCTTCCGCGCGTGATCTACAAAGGTATGTAGATGCAACCCGATCACTCGTTGCTAGATGAACTCCTAGATGGATCTTGGTGAAACCATAGGAAAATTTTTGTTTTCTGCAACGTTTCCCAACAGCAGCATGGGATGAAGCGGAGGCCGGGGATCGGAGCAGGAGGCGGATCCGGGGCGGGGGACACCAGATCCGGCGATTCCGGACGACGCCGGAAGCTGGGCGGCAGTGAGGAACTCCGAGCGGCGGCGCTGTGTATGACCAGAGAGAGAGAGAGCAAGCTATAAGGGAAGGAGGAATAGAAACGGAGGAAGGGAGGAGCTGGCGGCCGGGAACGCGACCTGGGCGACATCGCGGAGTAAGGGTCGCCGGCGATGCGGTGGGCTCCGGTGGCCAGCGGGCCTTGCGGGAGCATCGAGCGGCGGCCTCCCTCCCGATCCAGATCGGATTGAGGAGGTGCAGCGGGAACGAGTAGGCGCTGACTCGGGATCAGGCGCAGATGAGTTTCCAGGGCCCCGATCTGGGTCCTGGTGGGCCCGCGGGCTTCGCGGCGGCGCAGGTGGCGGCCGGCCCTGTTGGGCGGCGCCAAGTGGCGAGGAGGGGCTTCTTAAATAGGCAGGGGTCTAGGGTTAGGGGTTTTCATCCGTTTTCGGTCCCTCGGATCGCGATCGGACGGCTCCAGTCATGAGGAGGAGTAGGCTGGGCCTAGGTGGCTGTGGAGAGCGGGTTGGGCTGAGACGAGAGGAGAGGAGTGCAGTCCGGCAACTGTTTCCGGAGACCGAAAACGTCCGACGTTAGACCGGCTATATTGCCACTATAGTTATCCGTTGGGGCGTCAAACGGACTCCGAACGCGAAGAAACTTGCCGGGCGGTCTACTAACAACAAAACAACACCGCACGCCGACTTTCATCCCATTCCGAGAACATTTTCTGGCCACTTATAAAATAATATTTCGGACGTGCCTCGGGCGCGTGCAAGTGTGTCTGGACTCGGAACGGACAAAGGACGGAACTGGGAGACCCGGACTAATGCAAGTTTTGAAAAACATGATGATGCAATGCACATGATGACATGACAAGATGTGACACGCAAGCAAATGACAAAGCAACAACAACGAAAAACTGGAGGACAACTGGCACATCGGTCTCGGGGCGTCACAACACTCCACCACTATGAGAGGATCTCGTCCCGAGATCTAGAATGGCACCGGAGGAAAAACGGAAGAGAAAGAGAAGAGGTAAAACTAAGTTGCTTCTTTGACAAACGAGTGAGACCAAAGAACCTTGCAAAGGTTAAGCCATCTCGAGAAAAAAAATACAACAGAGATGACGAAGCTGAAAACACTCCGTTATCAAAGAGGAACAAGGAAGAACAACTTTGAGCAGCACTCCGAATGAAAAGAGAAGGAATGGAATAAGAACTTGGCAAGATGAGAAGATACTTGATGAAATCACAACACACTGCCTCCGGAACTATTGAATGAATGGAACAAGGGGTAAGAAGGATCTCAGACAGCACCCCGGTTTAAAAGAGATGAAAAACTTGATAAAATGAAAGAGCTTTAGAAAAGGGACACAATACTCCGATTAAAAGGATAAGCACGATCAAAACATGGTCCTGACAATCCGAGAAGATGGGTTGAGGAGAGCAACATCACAATGCCTTCGGAACGGAGGAATAGAAGATAGATAATTGCCATAGGAGAATGGAGAAGAAAATGCCAACTTCTGCCACAAAAAAGCTTGAAAAGGCATCCTTAGGGGAAGGGTCGAACGGGATTGTTGGAAAACCAACAACGAAAAGAATAAGCTTGAAATGGTCTTATGGAATACATGTGAAATTATGAGGTGACAACCTGCCACTCACGGGAAAAAGAATTGGATTGGTATGAATAAGGAGACAAAAAAATATTTCACCGGGAGGGTAAAAGAAGAACTTGGGTCACTTATGAGCACCATAGATAGCAACAAACCTTAGGGAAGGCTTTAGGTGAAATATAATCCAAGGTAACCCCAATGACGAGATTGGTGGATTTAAATACCTCATCTTGATAACTTGTGAAACACGAAGCACGAAGGGAAATTATCAAGAATGACATAACACCACCTCAAAAGATATGCGTGAAAGAATTGCACTCCGGATTACAAGATGAAGAACGCTTGAGCTTCTGTGAAAAGAATCTTGATGAACGCTTCGCGAAGGGGAAAAAATCCTTGATGAACCATCATGTAGAGTCTCCATGAAGAACTCCGGTAAACAAAAGGATAAAAAGAAAGAGAAATTGAAAACACAAGGTGAATCCTTGCAATGATTTAGATGGATACCCGTGATAATTAGAGCTTGGAACTCCGGGAAAGAAAAGACAAGGCATCTCGAACTGAGAATATGATATGATGAACCACTCCGGAAAAAAAAGGAATTAATCACTTGGATGGAACAGGAATAAGAATTATGTTATGCGTATCCTTCAACAATTTAATTGCTGACAAGCAACGGATTTGGCATACTACTTATCCTCGTAGAAAGATTAAGAGAGATATAGCGCAAACTTGAGAAGGTCTTCATCGAACCATCGGTAGAATTTGAAAAGCACGAATGCATAGATATGATACACGAGGAAGAAAACTCTTGAACGAACCACCGTAAGAATTGAGAAAGAACGAATAAAACATAAAGAAACACCGGGAAGAATTAGCAAATACACGAAGATGCTTGAGAGGATTTAGATACATGAGAACGAAGAGATCACGAGCCGATTAAAGATCGCTTGAACAAAGCACCGGTAAAATTTTGAGAATGATAGCTGAAAGCTGAGAATGAATAAATCTTAGATGATGGGCTCCGGATGAACAAACTAAAAAGACTCTTGAATTGCTCCGGATAGGTGAAAAGAATTCTCACAACCGAAAATAATTATGAGAGAATGGCATAAAGCTAGAAACACGAATCTTGAAGAGAAAAGAGCAAGATTGAGAGAAAAATTCTTCTTTGGTCTTCAAAATCCGAGAATGACGACGAGAACACCACCATGTATTGTTGAGATACTCCGGAAGAATCAAAAGCGAAGAGGTTGAGCCAACGATGAAAAGAATTTGACAGATCTTGAAGAAGACATTTGACTGATGATAAATCATACTTACATCAAACTTCGAAAGGAATTTGAGAATACCTCCGGGAAAATAAGAAGAGTCAGGTAAGATCCTGGGAAAAGACCTGTGGGTTAGGGCCCACTCAAAAGAAACACCGTTGAATGATTTGAAAGAGAGGTTGCACCGGTTGAATTAAATGACTTGAATGAGATAACAACCTCGAAAGATCTTGAATGAATGCAGAGTGGAAAACACGAATCTTTGAGATGTCTTGAGCACTCCGGAACAATTAAATAGCGAGAAGTGAACGAATATGAGGTGCACCGGCATGAGAATGTATTTGAAACAAGGAAAAAAAAGGATATGATCAAAAACAAAGCTTGATTTGAATCCACTGGAGAAGAAAAGAATGAAAAATGATGAACTAGAAGCTCCGTTAGAATCTTCATGAGAATCACCGGATAAGAATATTGAAAGAAAAGAAAGAAGAGACTTCATACGTATAAAATGAATATTTGATTAAGAAAAAAAATCTTAGTCCTCGAAGAAAAAGGGTGGGAGGGTGGGAAAACAAAGGCAACTTGGGATGGACGAAACAAACACCGTTGAGAGAGCTTGAGTTCATCTTGCGGATGTTGAAATGATCGGATCCACTTGAAGAGAAACACACCGGTTGAACAAGATTGACATAACAATCTCGATTATCAAGGAGGATTAGTATTCGCATAGGAGTATGAAAACACCATTTGGGGAAAGGTATGAAATCAACACTTGACTTTGAAGCAACTCGAATACCACAACTCAAAACAAAAACAAAGGATTGGCTTGCGGAATAAGCCGAAACAAACATATGATAGAGATTTCGTCCGAAGTTTTTGTGGTGGGGCCTACACAGGCTCGATCGTACAACACCATCATGTACAAGGCAGTGCACATGACATACAAAGCATCCCCGAGTCGGCATAGCCAAGGACTCTTTAAGACACAACGAGACCACTGTAAAACCAACCGTGAATAGGCGGACCACTAGACGTCGAACCCCAATTTCATATCATACATCCGTCGGAAAGAAATCCTAAGAGCTACTTGAATTCCCACTTATAAACTCTCGAAATTTCCAAGTTATGTAATCAGGTGTTGGGGATACAGGGGAAGCATAATATCTCACCCAAACTAGCAAATCCTACATCCAGCTATATCCATCCTTCAACACATAACCAAGAAACCTTCGGAAATCGTCTACCTCAACCTTCGAAAAGCATCCGTTATACAAGTTATGGCAATACTCCCGAACTCCCGCCCCAGTACTGGGTGGCGTCGAGGTTATCTCACCAACAACTGTATAAAAGAGATTTTCGATGTCGGCGAACTAAACTCAGGTATTCTAGAACTGCAACGATAAAATTGTGACGACAACACATCGGAGCTCAACTCCCCGGGACACTGCCACAAAACCCCTGACAGGAGGCACCAAGACAATGTTCTCGTCACAAAACCATCGAAACGATTCCAAGAAACCCGCGTGATCCTAAAATTTTTTTTGTGAAAATTTGAGAAGAGAAGAGTCAAAACTCTACGTCAGGATGCCTTACCAGAACGATGAAGGGACTGGGGAGTAAAAAGAATTCCTAAACTCTCCGATATATAATTCCTAGATGACTCAAAACATTTTTCTAGACTCAACTCGTTCGCTAATTCGATCAAGTAGTGGGGGCTCCTAAGGTCGGGGAAGGCTCTGATACCAACTTGAAACACCCTCGATGCGGCTATATCTCCCACATGTCGAAGCATGACTTAGAGGTATAACCACATTGAAAGCAATGTCGCAAGTGAGGTAATCTTCGCAAACAACCCATGTAATACAATAAGGGAAAAGATACATAGTTGGCTTACAATCGCCACTTCACACAATTACATGAATAAAGCATTACATCATCCAAATACACTCAAGGTCCGACTACGGAACCAAAATAAAAGAAGACTACCCCAAAAGCTACACAGATCCCCGATCGACCCGACTGGGCTCCACTACTGATCAACTAGATCGAAACAAAACAAAGGACAAGATCTTCATCCAGCTCCTCCTTGAGCTTGGTTGCGTCATCTGCACGGACTCATCGGCACCTGCAAGCTGGTTGTGGAAGTATCTGTGAGTCACGAGGACTCAGCAATCTCACACCCTCGCGATCAAGACTATTTAAGCTTATGGGTAAGGTAAAGGTATGAGGTGGAGCTGCAGCAAGCGACTAGTATATATGGTAGCTAACATACGCAAAAGAGAGCGAGAAGAGAAGGCAAAGCACGATCGAGAAACTATGATCAAGAAGTGATCCTAGAACAACCTATGTCAAGCATAACTCCAACACCTTGTTCACTTCCCGGACTCCACCGGAAAGAGACCATCACGGTTACACACGCGGTTGATTCATTTTAATTAAGGTCAACTTCAGGTTTTCTACAACCGGACATTAACAAATTCCCATCTGCCCATAACCGCGGGCACGGCTTTCGAAAGTTCAAATCCCTGCAGGGGTGTCCTAACTTAGCCCATCACAAGCTCTCACGGTCAACGAAGGAATAGACCTCCTCCCGAGACGTTCCGATCAGACTCGGTATCCTGGTTCTATAAGACACTTCGACAAGTTAAAACAAATCCAGCAACACCGCCCGAATGTGCCGACAAATTCTGATAGGAGCTGCACATATCTCTTTCTCAGGGCACACTCAGATGAGACTAGCTACGAGTAAAACCAACCCTCAAGTTTCCTCGAGGTGGCCCTGCAGGCAGCTCAGTTCGGACCAACACTCAGAGAAGCACTGGCCCGGGGGGGTTAGAATAAAGATGACCCTTGAGTCTGCAGAACCCAAGGGAAGGTGGTAGGTTGTTAGTGCAAATGGTAAAACCAATGTTGGGCATTGCTGGAGGAGTTTTATTCAAGGCGAACTGTCAAGGGGTTCCCATTATTACCCAACCGCGTAAGGAACACAAAATCCGGGAACATAACACCGATATGACGGAAACTAGGGTGGCAAGAGTGGAACAAAACACCAGGCATAAGGCCGAGCCTTCCACCCTTTACCAAGTATATATATGCATTAATTAAACAAGATATATTGTGATATCCCAACAAGTAAACATGTTCCAAACAAGGAACAACATCTCCATGTTCCCACAAGGAACAAACTTCAAACTTCACCTGCAACTAACAACGCTATAAGAGGGGCTGAGCAAAGCGGTAACATAGCCAAACAACGGTTTGCTAGGACAAGGTGGGTTAGAGGCTTGGTTCACAATATGGGAGGCATGATAAGTAAGTGGTAGGCATCGTAGCATAGGCATAGCAAAAGAGCGAGCATCTAGCAAAGCAAAGATAGTAGTGATTTTGAGGGTATGATCATCTTGCGTGAAATCCCGCAAAGAAGAAGAACAAGTCCATGAAGAAGACAAACGGACGTAGTCGAACGGATCCTCACAAACGCAACGTTATTGGAACCAACCCGAAGAAGCAACACCGGAAAGAAAGCAAACAATATAGTAAAACAACCATCACATAATCATGGCACGATGCGCAATCAAGTATGATGCATGTCCGGTTTAAAGAGGCATGGCATGGCAAAATGCACAAGCAATCCTACAAATTAAGTGGAGCACAATATGCAACGGGTTGCATATTGACGGAACACCACATCAATTATTTAGTTCCCTCTCGGTTATGTACTCACCAATATTAAATGTTGATTAACATGGCAAGAGGTGAAACATAATGAAACTATCTAACTAGGCAAGTTTAAATGAGGCCGGAACCACAAAACAACAAGTCCGGAAACTCCTCATGTGCATATATTAGGTTTGGTCCTATTCTGCCCTAAACCATATTTTATAGTTATTAAACATGCAAGATGATGCCACCATGTTAAACTAGGCAAAATTCTACCCCATTTACATATAAAGTTTGTTAAAAACGGGGCTACGGTTATTTAGTTATGAATTAAACCATTTTAGCATGGCATAGGAGCAAATTTAACCAAACATCATTTAAAACATTTTAAACATGGATGAAAGTTGCATATTATTAAACTAGATGAAAATCTAATCAGGTTACATATATAAATTGTTTAGATCCGATGCACGGTTGTGAAGTTATTAAATGAATGATCATGAAGGGGTTTTCTGCAAAACAACCGTTTCAGGAATATTAGCTAAATTCGTCTCGAGGGAAAAAATGCTACATGGGCCGAATCCTATTGGCCCAACAGGGAGAGGGGATTTGGAGGGCGGCTCACATCGGCCTTGAGGCCGAATCCGGCTGGCGCTGTGGAACTGGGCCGGGGCGAACTGGCCTTGGCGGTGGAGGCCCATGGCGAAGACGAGACAGGGGAGCGTTGGCGCGGTCGTCGTCCTCCCCACGATGCACGACGAGCCGACGGTGTGGTTCTCCGATGAGGCAGCATGGGATGAAGCGGAGGCCGGGGATCGGAGCGGGAGGCGGATCCGGGGCGGGGGACGCCAGATCGGCGAATCCGGACGACGCCGGAAGCTGGGCGGCAACGAGGAACTCCGAGCGGCGGCGCTGTGTATGACCAGAGAGAGAGAGAGAGCAAGCTATAAGGGAAGGAGGAATAGAAACGGAGGAAGGGAGGAGCTGGCGGCCGGGAACGCGACCTGGGCGACGTCGCGGAGTAAGGGTCGCCGGCGATGCGGTGGGCTCCGGTGGCCGGCGGGCCTTGCAGGAGCATCGAGCGGCAGCCTCCCTCCCGATCCAGATCGGATCGAGGAGGTGCAGCGGGAGCGAGTAGGCACTGACTCGGGATCGGGCGCAGATGGGCTTCCAGGGCCCCGATCTGGGTCCTGGTGGGCCCGCGGGCTTCGCGGCGGCGCAGAGAGACCAGGGCGACGTGGAGGCGCGGGAGCGGTCCTGAGCGGCGGCGCAGGTGGCGGCCGGCCCTGTTGGGCGGCGCCAAGTGGCAAGGAGGGGCTGGAGCAGCGCGGAAATTGATGGGGGAGGGGGCTAGAGGTAGGTGGAAGGCTAAGGATGCCCAAAAATGGCAAGGGGGGCTTCTTAAATAGGTAGGGGTCTAGGTTAGGGGTTTTCATCCGTTTTCGGACCCTCAGATCGCGATCGGACGGCTCCAGTCACGAGGAGGAGTAGGCTGGGCCTAGGTGGCTGTGGAGAGCGGGTTGGGCTGAGACGAGAGGAGAGGAGTGCAGTCCGGCAACTGTTTCCAGAGACCGAAAACGTCCGACGTTAGACCGGCTATATTGCCGCTATAGTTATCCGTTGGGGCGTCAAACGGACTCCGAACGCGATGAAACTTGGCAGGCGGTCTACTAACAACAAAACAACACCGCACGCCGACTTTCATCCCATTCCGAGAACATTTTCCGGCCACTTATAAAATAATATTTCAGACGTGCCTAGGGCGCGTGCAAGTGTGTCTGGACTGGGAACGGACAAAGGACGGAACTGGGAGACCCGGACTAATGCAAGTTTTGAAAAACATGATGATGCAATGCACATGATGACATGACAAGATGCGACACGCAAGCAAATGACAAAGCGACAACAACGAAAAACTGGAGGACAACTGACACATCGGTCTCGGGGCGTCACAATATGTTTGAGAGGCGCGGCAAAATCTCATCCCCAACCCGCAAATACGCAGGTTTCCGCCTCGCCCCTGCGGTGCCTCGTAACTCAGGAAATCGGTTGGCGGGAGGGACATTTCAGCCCGCGCCCTTTCCCCACCTCCTCCCCCCCCCATTGGTTCCGCCCGTCCGCTGCCTTCAATTCCGGCCAAATCTATGGGCGGAATCGTGCTGTGGGGGCGCCCCTACCCTCTTCCACCGAGCCGTTGCACCCCCTCGGATTCGCCGATCCGAGCCGTCCCTAGTCGCCGTCCGAGATCGACCGCCCCCGAGCCGCCCCTAGTCACCATCGTCGCCTAGGATCGACCGCCCCTAGTCGCCATCACCGCTCGGGATCGACCGCCCCCGAGCCGCGGGAGAGCCACCACCCCTGAGCCCCCGGAGAGTTTTTACTTGTGCTTGTGCCGAGCGGTATGCACAGTTGGTTTAACGCAGCGTGCGTTTTTGTGAATTTAGATGGAATTGAGCCCGGGCGAGAAGTTTTTGCTCCACGATTCGTCTGGTTCAGACGACTCGGATGTTAAGACGCTACTTGTCAACTATTGCCAACACATGTTGGTGATGGCCCTTTCCGTGAAGGAGCACGAAGATGAGAACCGAAAGAGGCGGTGAGGATCGATCGTCGGCCGTCTTTGCATTCCTCGGAATCGCCATCTCGGGAACGAGATGTTGATGCAAGACTATTTCACAAAGAATCCAACTTATCCACCACACCTCTTCCGGAGAAGGTACCAAATGCGCCGATCTCTTTTTGTGAAAATTGTTCAAACTTGCGAGGCCAATTGTCGGTATTTTACTCAAAGAAGAAATGTCGCAGGCTTGAAGGGATTTAGTGCATATAAAAAAAACTCAGCAGCTATGCGTGTAATTGCATACGACATTCCGGCTGACTATGGCGATGAGTTCGCATTGGTGAAGATACCACAATTGAGTCAGTGCGTAGGTTTGCCAAAATCATCATCCGTATCTTTGGTCCTGAATATCTTTGGGACCCAACGAAGAAGACAAAAAAAAATTGATGGCATCTAATAAGAGAAGAGGTTGGCCTGGCATGCTAGGTAGCATTGACTGTATGCATTGGACTTGGAAAATTGCCCGAAGGCATGGCAGGGAATGTATTGTGGCAAGTCTCGTGATGCAACAATTATGCTAGAGGCCGTAGCATCCGAAGATTTATGGATTTGGCATTGCTTTTTTGGTATGCCGGGTACTCTCAATGATATCAATGTGTTGCAACGGTCTCATTTGTTTGCTAGGCTTGCTAATGGTGATGCTCCTTCTTGCAACTGCACTATCAATGGGCATGAATACTCAAAGAGATACTATCTTGCAGATGGCATATACCTTCCTTGGTGCACATTTGTCGAGAGCATCAAGGAACCCACAACTAGGAAACAATGTGAATTTGCAAGGGTGCGAGAGGCGGCCCGAAAAGACATTGAAAGAGCATTCGGGGTTTTGCAATCTAGGTTTGCCATTGTTTGTGGTCCTGCTCATTTTTGGGACAAGCGGACCATGAAAAATATCATGACATGTTGTGTTATTCTTCACAATATGATTCTTGAAGATGAGAGAGACATGAACTTGGAGTTATTCTACAACAATGTAGGTAGCCGTGTCAAACCAGTTAGAGACCCTAACCACATTAGAACTTTTCTTCGGACCTACAAAGAGATTGAAAATGCAAACACCCATTTTCAATTTCAGGAGGATCTCATTAAGTACCATTGACAAAGGGCTGGGCAGTAACAAAATTCATTGTTCTATTTATTTTCATTTAATTCATGTGTGATTTGTATTCGGGACAAGTTTTATATTAAATTATTTAGTTTGCTTCGGTGATTTGAATAATTATTTTTAATGTGAATGATTGTTGTATTGTGGTATTGATATTTTTCTGAATATGTGCGAATGTGTCAAATTCAGCTCAAACCGCATCTGATTTGCGGGCCGACGCGAGCGACGGCCGAGCAGACCCTGCATAACGGAACTGAATTGCACCGGCCCGCAAAACCGTTTTTCCGCAAACAGTAAACGAATTTTGCGGGTCGACAATATACGGGGTCTGCTAGAGATGCTCTCATGGCCCCGCTCCGCTCAAGCGTTCCTGGTCAGCTGTCGCCTACCCGTGACCCGCGCGGCCGCATCTTTGGCCTGCTGCCACAATGCGTGCGTGCGGTGTTGCCCGCCTCTCATCCCCTCACCCCCTATCTTGGCTATCGTCTTCCGCCACATCGCTGGCACGGAGTCGCTGCCTGCCTTCGCAGACGGTCACTTTTTTCGGGTACCCGAAAGAACCGAATGATTTTTTCGGTCTATATAGCTTCTGTCATCTATCTAGGCAAAGGCATATTCGGTTCTCATTTTTGTAAACCCGACCCATAGACCGAATTAACCGAAACGAAAAACCCCAAAAACCCGAATGCCCAGGCTGTTCTGAGGATTTGCCTGCCTCGGTTTTCAATAAAATGGGACGGGGGAAAGTCCCTTTCAGTCAAAAAAAAAATATCTGACGAACAGGTCATACGGGCGATAGTGTCAACTTCACGGCGACGGCATCCAACCGCTTCTCGGCCATAAAACCGGAGAGCTTAGGCTTAGCGATAAGGATCTCACTAACAACTGGCTGAAAAAATTCGAGCCGGTTCTCCCAGCAAATCCGCCAAAAAAGATCACCATTTCTTCGGCGCGGATCACCCCATCCATTCTCCATCCGGCAGCTAGCGCCGGTAAGCTCCGCTGATCGACCCCTCTTCTTCCGTTCATCATTTCGCGGTGATCGGATATTCTGATCTCGGTGGTGAATCCCAACGTTGTTTCAGCGTCACTCTTGAAAATCCAAGGGGATGGAGGTCATCCGCGGGCCGATTCTGCCGCGCTGCGCTGCGCCTGCTCTCACCTCCCGCTCTCGGATCGGCGGCCAGCTGCTGAGGCGCGTGCGCATGCGGAGGAGGGCTTGCGGTGGTGTCTCGCCAGGTGACGGCTACGACGGCGTGTCGCGCAGGTTCTTCGGTGCCCCGACCCAGCAGCACATGCACAGCACAAGCGCCTGGCCTGTTCGCTGCAGCTACGGCTCGTCATCTGACGGGGACGGCGCCCCGCCGGCGAATTTCGACGCCAGCGGCGAGGAGTTCGTCGACTCCAGCGTCATGGAGGCTGGTAGGTTGCTTGTGCTATTACAACGATGATTAACTATCTGAGTAATTTGGCTTCTGGTTAGTTCGCTTCTTCGGCGGATTCAGTGATTGCTTGCATCTGTTTTCACAGTTGAGCTCAGATGCGTGTCAGATGGTTTTGTGATAAGAATGCGCGACGGAAGAAACCTTAGATGTGTCCAGAATAATCCCCGCGTGCTAAGACTGCGCGATTCTACGCCTCACCATGCTATCGTGCTCAAGATGGAAGATGGAAGCGATCTTCTGCTCCCCATTATTGTCAGTATGTACCCTGTTCTTGCCTTGCCTGGACACATTTTGCAATTCTACGGATGCTTTTCTGAATGCGCAGTTAGTATTACTGATATGTGCCCACACTAATCTTCCAGTGGAGACACCAAGTATTATGCTACTGGCCGCCCTTCGGAACATTCGAATTGTAAGGGTTTGGTTTAGCTAAAATATTCTCCAGATACTAATTAGCACCCACATATTTACAATTCTAACCGGCCTTTTTTTCCTGTTTTTGAACTGCGTTGCATTGCGGGGACTTTCTAGCCAAGGCCAACAATTTATAATGTGGTAAAGGAGATGACCGAAATGATGGGATATACGGTGAGTTTAATACGAAATAGTCGGAACTACCTTTCCAAACTTATCTTTGACTGCATTGCACCAAGTATCTTTGTACTTTATTGATGTGCACTGATGCTGCTGTGTAATTACATTAAAGGGTGCATGATCTTTTTTATTGTGGGGGAATGGATGCCTGATCTGGTAATCATACAATGAATAACATGCACCTATTTGTCTAAATAATAACCTATTGAGAAATTGCATATTTTCTGGTATATATGTATTCGTTTGATAATAATAATATCTACTTCCATCTATCACTTTGATTATATAATACTTGTGTTCCAGGTACGTTTGGTGCGGATTACAGAAATGGTGCATGATGCTTACTATTCTAGATTGTATCTTGCGAAGGTAACACCACTTGAAAATACACTGTCATTTTAATAAGAATTATGATTATCTCTCAAGTACAACATCATGGTATCCAGATTGGAAATGAAGAAGAGACTATTAGTTTTGATCTCAAGCCATCAGATGCCATCAACATTGCTTTCCGGTGCAAGGTATGCATTTATCTATGTTACTGAGTAACTGCTGATAATATTTTGGTTTTCACCTATAGGTATTGCTTGCATCTGAAGGTGTTGTCTTAACCTCTTTGGCCTGGTGGGATTTGTTATGCTATCTATTTTGTATTTTTGGTGATCTCGTTTTGCAACCTTGCCGGTTGTGCACCACAGATGATCTGAATAGTATGATTTGTGAGTAGAGAAAGCCATTCGCCAGTCGTGTAAGTCAAGGGCGGTAAATGGTGTTGCTGCCAGTTTACTTGCTGCGTGCTGTTGTTCATGCAAGCTTATTTTCTCCTCCATGTTGTTATATTTTTTGGCTGTGTGCATCCTCAAAGTCTCTGACTATGTCTTGATATTGTGGGCGTAACTGATATCATTTTGATATTAATAAATTACCCTTTGTTGAAAGAAAAGAAATTCCTGAAGTACGAAATTGGTGCTCTGTTTCTTCATGGAACCTTATTATACTTATTAATTCAAGTTCCTCTATCTTTGCCCTCAGGTTCCTATACAAGTCAATAAGCGCATTGCATACAACAACGGTCTGAAAGTTATACAACCAAAGCCAACTGGGAGTTACGTGAACTCTGACCAAATCCAGTACACAAGACTGGACAAGTAAGATGGCAAAAATAACTTTCATAGGTTCCTGTCAGAATAAGTGTTTCATAGGTTATGTGAACTCTGACCAAATCCAGTACACATACACATCATTATCATTTTGTAGGCCTGGTGACCAGCCTTGCTTTGAAGCCCAGGAATTCGATTTGGTCCGCGGCATGCTTATTGCTGCTGTCGAGGAGCGCTATAAAGATGCTGGTAAGTTACTGATGTCTTGTACAAATAAAATTCACGCATTCCCTATGTTGCAATTTTTTTTTCAGGCTTGACCAACAAAGATTAACAGTTATCTTTTGTGTAATCCTTGTAATAATGGATAATATCCTTTCTCATGTTACAATTTCAGCTCAATACAGAGATCGCCTTCTCATGTTCCGGGCAAACAAAAAGAACACAATATAACAGGTTAGAACTGAGAAGTCCTCTGCTTTATTCCTGAAGCAAGGGGAGGTGCTCTGCCAAATCACTCACTACTAACTACAATTTTCATTTGTCATATTCAGAGCCTGATGGGGGTGTACATAGTGACCTTTGCCAAGGAAATAGAAGCTCTAGCAAACATAAAGAAGTACGATGTGAATATGTACATAGCTAATGACTGTAACTTTTAATATTTTCCTTTTTTGAAGACGGGTTGTACAGAAAGCTGCAAAATATAGTCAAACATCGATCGAATTACTTACATTTTTTTGGGTCGGGGGGGGGGGGGGGGGAGCGAGGGGGTCAGACGACTCCCTTAGTTCCGGTGTAGAGATATCAATAGAGGCTACTCCCTCCGTCCTATAATATTATGGGATGGAAAGAGTAGCATTTACGTCCTTATCAAAAAAGAAGAAGAAAAACTGCACTAGATCCGCTACTCCTAGGAAATATGCAACTTGTATTTTCAGGTGACCATAGTCCAGTATAAATACACATATAGGTGTGCTACAATATGCGGAAAGCCCCTCAAACTCACGGTGAATCAACAACAATGTGTTTTGAGGGATATAAGATATGTGGTGATCTAGTCTGAGCATAAGTAAAGTAACCCGAATGCACAGAAGAGAAATAATTTGATATTGCACACCAGCGGGCACGAAAAGAGCATCGACACCAATATGCTTGGTGAGCTAGCTCATGCTTCACAGCGTCGCGCGCAATACTGATAGCAGATGTAATGTATGACAATAGTGTAGTAACAGACATACCAAACTCTCGAATTAACCATCGTAACCAAGTCACCTCTACTATAAAAAAGAGTCATAGCTCGCAACTAACCCTCTATACCCGAATGGGAAACTTCATTTTGTTTATTCGTCTTTCAAGCATTGAGAGAACCGTCAAGAAAAACACAGTAAGCAAAAAGTGATTTCGATCCAAGGGATCACTAGCCCACGTAGCATCCGAATATGCATGAACCTGTAATGAACTGGAGCGGGGAAAGAAAAAAGACGGTGAGAGATCGTACCACGAAATATTGTAGAACACAAAAAGGTGACTATAGGGAATCAAAGTGGGGGCAGAGACAAACTAACTCAAAATATGGACATGATATGAGATATGCGGATGAGAGGCAGCTAGATATACAAGGCTCCCAACAACATGACGGTAAAACATCTGAGGGATCACCATCAGAAGCATGGTTGTGAACACTGAGCTCCATGGGAGTCTCAGCAGTGCGCTATTCAGTAGGAGCATCACGAGCATGAAGATGTATATACTTTTTTGGGGGGAAATAAAGAAGCCATTAGGGGTAGAGAAAATCTCAAAGCCAAGAAAGTAGTGAAGCGGGCCAAGATCAAACATGAGAAACTGCTAAAATGTTCCTTAACAAAGGCAATGTACTCAAATTCGTCATTAGTGATGATCATGTCATCAACGTATAGAAGAAGAGTTCGCCCGTGAGGTGAAAGTGAACAAATATTCATTGAAAAACCAGCGACATTCACGATAAAGCCAAAATGCCCCCAAAATGCCCAAACAAGGGACTGCTTAAGGCCATATAGAGAGCGAAGAAAATGACAGACCATGACATCAGAAATAGAATTCCCAGTTGGTGGCTGCATATAAACCTCCTCACACAACTCACCATTAAGAAATGCACTTTTAACATCATCATGAGATACAGACCAATGGCTAATAGAGGCCACAACAAGAAGTGCGCGAACTGTGGTCACATGGCCCACAAGAGCACTCATCATAATCACGACCACTCCCCACCGTAGCTCGCCATCCCAGCAGCCGTCGGTGAGTTCCCGGGAAGCCACGCCCACCGCACCTCCTCTCTTTCGTCCCTCCATTCCACGTGCAGTTGAGAACAAAGGCCAGAGCGACGACGCGACGCAGGGAGACAACGGTGGCTGCACAGCACTCTACGCGTGCGCGAGACTTGCATATCAGGGTGGGAACAGATGGATCCGGAGGATGGCTTGCTGGAGGCGACGTTCCCGGCGATGGACGGCGGCAGCAGTGTCATTCAACACAACAAGGAACAAGACAAATGAGAAGGAGGCGACGTGCTTGTCGGCAGTCGCTGGTCTCCAGAGGCGCGGGAGAGGCGATGGGGTCGCTCGGGATCGAGCTCCTGCTTGGGGGAGTGGAGGAAATGGGTGATAGGGTGAAGCGAATAGTGGGTGAAGGAGAGAATGTGGTGCACGAGTGGAAAAAAAAAAGGTCGGGCGACTTCGCCCTTGACACGAATGAGTCGCTGGGATGACATGGCGAGTCACGTGCGCCAAGATGTGTGCGTTCAATCCAACGACAATAAGGGTGTTCGAGCTGAGATCCTTAAGAACTAAGGTCATTTTTTATCAATTTCATTTTATTTCTACAATAAAACCAAATCATAAACTTTTTTTGAGTTGAACCAAATCACAAACTGAAGAATTATGAGCATGATTGGTTTGATGCCAAAAATTGGCATTGCCAACATTTGATAAATGACAAATATTGACTAGTGTTTAGTTGGTTACCATGTTTACTTGATATTGCCAATTTTTGACTTGCAAGTATCGGCAATGCCAAATGTTGGCATCAAATCACTTATCCTTGTAACTCAATTTTTTTTTGAGTTGATCCTCCTAACCCAATCAATATCCAGATTTTTTTTTGAGGGATGGAAAGACAATTATTCAATCAGCACCTGCAGTGGCATACACAAGACGTCGGGGGTATCGAAGAGCCACAAATGGCGCCCCAAATCAAGATTAACAGCGGCCTTTGCGAGTTCATGTGCCTCCCAGTTTTTCTCTCTTCTTTCATGACTGAACTTTACTGCAGCAAACTCCCCCGCCTTCTTCTTTTATATCTGATATAATAGCTGCACTTTGTCCAAGGTAAAGGCCCCTCAGATGGTTGATAGTAGATAAGCAATCAGTAACAACCTGCACCTTGTTGATATAGAGATCTGATGCTAGCGCAAAAGCTTCCCTAAAAGCCATAGCCTCCAGCGTCTCGGCCTGAATCAAATCCTGAAGCACAACCGCAGATGAGCCCTGATAGTGACCCAGTTCATCGCGGCAGACGACAGCAATGCATCCTCTGTCATTATTTCTTGAGATAGCAGCATCATGAAGGAAATATGCCCTAGAGGCAATAATAACGTTATTATTTATTTCCTTATTTCATGATAAATGTTTATTATTCATGCTAGAATTGTATTAACCGGAAACATAATACATGTGTGAATACATAGACAAACAGAGTGTCACTAGTATGCCTCTACTTGACTAACTCGTTAATCAAAGATGGTTATGTTTCCTAACCATGGACAAAGAGTTGTTATTTGATTAATGGGATCACATCATTAGGTGAATGATCTGATTGACATGACCCATGCCGTTAGCTTAGCACTTGATCATTTAGTATGTTGCTATTGCTTTCTTCATGACTTATACATGTTCCTATGACTATGAGATTATGCAACTCCCGTTTACCGGAGGAACACTTTGTGTGCTACCAAACGTCACATGTAACTGGGTGATTATAAAGGTGCTCTACAGGTGTCTCTGAAGGTACTTGTTGGGTTGGCGTATTTCGAGATTAGGATTTGTCACTCCGATTGTCGGAGAGGTATCTCTGGGCCCTCTCGGTAATGCACATCACATAAGCCTTGCAAGCATTGCAACTAATGAGTTAGTTGCGAGATGATGTATTGCGGAACGAGTAAAGAGACTTGCCGGTAACGAGATTGAACTAGGTATTGAGATACCGACGAGCGAATCTCAGGCAAGTAACATACCGATGACAAAGGGAACAATGTATGTTGTTATGCGGTCTGACCGATAAAGATCTTCGTAGAATATGTAGGAGCCAATATGAGCATCCAGGTTCCGCTATTGGTTATTGACCGGAGACGTGTCTCGGTCATGTCTACATTGTTCTCGAACCCGTAGGGTCCGCACGCTTAACGTTACGATGACAGTTTCAATATGAGTTTATATATTTTGATGTACCGAAGTTTGTTTGGAGTCCCGGATATGATCACGGACGTGACGAGGAGTCTCGAAATGGTCGAGACATAAAGATTGATATATTGGAAGCCTCTATTTGGATATCGGAATTGTTCCGGATGAAATTGGGATTTTACCGGAGTACCGGGAGGTTACCGGAACCCCCCGGGAGGTAAATGGGCCTTAGTGGGCTTTAGTGGAAGAGAGGAGAGGTGGCCAGGGCTGGGCCGCACGCCCCTCCCCCCTAGTCCGAATAGGACAAGGAGGGGGGCGGCGCCCCCCTTCCTTCTCTCTCTCCTCTTTCCCCCTCCCGAATCCTATTCCAACTAGGAAAGGGGGGGAATCCTACTCCCGGTGGGAGTAGGACTCCTCCTGGCGCGCCCTCCTCCTGGCCGGCCGCACCCCCCCTTACTCCTTTATATACGGGGGCAGGGGGGCACCTCTAGACACAAGTTGATCTTCGTGATCGTTCCTTAGCCGTGTGCGGTGCCCCCCTCCACCATATTCCACCTCGGTCATATTGTAGCGGTGCTTAGGCGAAGCCCTGCGACAGTAGAACATCAAGATCGTCACCACGCCGTCGTGCTGACGGAACTCCTCCCGGACGCTTTGCTGGATCGGAGCCCGGGGATCGTCGTCGAGTTGAACGTGTGCTAGAACTCGGAGGTGCCGTAGTTTCGGTGCTTGGATCGGTCGGATCAGGAAGACGTACGACTACTTCCTCTTTGTTGCGTCAACGCTTCCGCTTCATTCTACGAGGGTACATAGACAACACTCTCCCCTCTCGTTGTTATGCATCACCATGATCTTGCGTGTGCGTAGGAAATTTTTTGAAATTTCTACGTTTCCCAACAGTGGCATCCGAGCGTAGGTTTTATGTGTTGATGTTATATGCACGAGTAGAACACAAGTGAGTTGTGGGCGATATAAGTCATACTGCTTACCAGCATGTCATACTTTGTTTCGGCGGTATTGTTGGATGAAGCGGCCCGGACCGACATTACGCGTACGCTTACGTGAGACTGGTTCTACCGCCGTGCTTTGCACACAGGTGGCTGGCGGGTGTCAGTTTCTCCAACTTTAGTTGAACCGAGTGTGGCTACGCCCGGTCCTTGCGAAGGTTAAAACAACACCAACTTGACAAACTATCGTTGTGGTTTTGATGCGTAGGTAAGATTGGTTCTTGCTAAGCCCGTAGCAGCCACGTAAAATTTGCAACAACAAAGTAGAGGACGTCTAACTTGTTTTTGCAGGGCATGTTGTGATGTGATATGGTCAAGACATGATGCTAAATTTTATTGTATGAGATGATCATGTTTTGTAACCGAGTTATCGGCAACTGGTAGGAGCCATATGGTTGTCGCTTTATTGTATGCAATGCAATCGCCCTGTAATGCTTTACTTTATCACTAAGCGGTAGCGATAGTCGTAGAAGCATAAGATTGGCGAGACGACAACGATGCTACGATGGTGATCAAGGTGTCGCGCCGGTGATGATGGTGATCATGACGGTGCTTCGAATATGGAGATCACAAGCACAAGATGATGATGGCCATATCATATCACTTATATTGATTGCATGTGATGTTTATCTTTTATGCATCTTATCTTGCTTTGATTGACGGTAGCATTATAAGATGATCCCTCACTCAATTATCATAGTAAAAGTGTTCTCCCTGAGTATGCACCGTTGCGAAAGTTCTTCGTGCTGAGACACCACGTGATGATCGGGTGTGATAGGCTCTACGTTCGAATACAACGGGTGCAAAACAGTTGCACACGCGGAATACTCAGGTTTAACTTGACGAGCCTAGCATATAACAGATATGGCCTCGGAACACGGAGACCGAAAGGTCGAGCGTGAATCATATAGTAGATATGATCAATATAATGATGTTCACCATTGAAACTACTCCATCTCACGTGATGATCGGACATGGTTTAGTTGATATGGATCACGTGATCACTTAGAGGATTAGAGGGATGTCTATCTAAGTGGGAGTTCTTTAGTAATATGATTAATTGAACTTAAATTTATCATGAACTTAGTCCCTGATAGTATCTTGCTTGTTTATATTTGATTGTAGATAGATGGCCTGTGTTGTTGTTCCGTTGAATTTTAATGCGTTCCTTGAGAAAGCAAAGTTGAAAGATGATGGTAGCAATTACACGGACTGGGCCCGTAACTTGAGGATTATCCTTATTGCTGCACAGAAGAATTACGTCTTGGAAGCACCGCTGGGTGCCAGGCCTGCTGCTGATGCAACTGACGACGTTAAGAATGTCTGGCAGAGCAAAGCTGATGACTACTCGATAGTTCAATGTGCCATGCTTTACGGCTTAGAATCGGGTCTTCAACGACGTTTTGAACGTCATGGAGCATATGAGATGTTCCAGGAGTTGGAGTTAATATTTCAAGCAAATGCCCGAATTGAGAGATATGAAGTCTCCAATAAGTTCTATAGCTGCAAGATGGAGGAGAACAGTTCTATTAGTGAGCATATACTCAAAATGTCGGGGTATAATAATCACTTGATTCAATTGGGAGTTAATCTTCCGGATGATTGCGTCATTGACAGAATTCTCCAATCACTTCCACCTAGCTACAAGAGCTTCGTGATGAACTATAACATGCAAGGGATGGATAAGACAATTCCCGAGCTCTTCGCAATGCTAAAAGCTGCGGAGGTAGAAATCAAGAAGGAGCATCAAGTGTTGATGGTCAATAAGACCACTAGTTTCAAGAAAAAGGGCAAAGGGAAGAAGAAGGGGAACTTCAAGAAGAATAGCAAGCAAGTTGCTGCTCAGGAGAAGAAACCCAAATCTGGACCTAAGCCTGAAACTGAGTGCTTCTACTGCAAGCAGACTGGTCACTGGAAGCGGAACTGCCCCAAGTATTTGGCGGATAAGAAGGATGGCAAGGTGAACAAAGGTATATGTGATATACATGTTATTGATGTGTACCTTACTAATGCTCGCAGTAGCACTTGGGTATTTGATACTGGTTCTATTGCTAATATTTGCAACTCGAAACAGGGACTACGGATTAAGCGAAGATTGGCTAAGGACGAGGTGACGATGCACGTGGGAAATAGTTCCAAAGTCGATGTGATTGCGGTCGGCACGCTACCTCTACATCTACCTTCGGGATTAGTATTAGACCTAAATAATTGTTATTTGGTGCCAGCATTGAGCATGAACATTATATCTGGATCTTGTTTGATGCGAGACGGTTATTCATTTAAATCAGAGAATAATGGTTGTTCTATTTATATGAGTAATATCTTTTATGGTCATGCACCCTTGAAGAGTGGTCTATTCTTATTAAATCTCGATAGTAGTGACACACATATTCATAACGTTGAAGCCAAAAGATGCAGAGTTGATAATGATAGTGCAACTTATTTGTGGCACTGCCGTTTGGGTCATATCGGTGTAAAACGCATGAAGAAACTCCATACTGATGGGCTTTTGGAACCACTTGATTATGAATCACTTGGTACTTACGAACCGTGCCTTATGGGCAAGATGACCAAAACACCGTTCTCCGGTACTATGGAGAGAGCAACAGATTTGTTGGAAATCATACATACAGATGTATGTGGTCCGATGAATGTTGAGGCTCGTGGCGGATATCGTTATTTTCTCACCTTCACAGATGACTTAAGCAGATATGGGTATATCTACTTAATGAAACATAAGTCTGAAACATTTGAAAAGTTCAAAGAATTTCGGAGTGAAGTTGAAAATCATCGTAACAAGAAAATAAAGTTTCTGCAATCTGATCGTGGAGGAGAATATTTTAGTTACGAGTTTGGTGTACATTTGAAACAATGCGGAATAGTTTCGCAACTCACGCCACGCGGAACACCACAACGTAATGGTGTGTCCGAACGTCGTAATCGTACTTTACTTGATATGGTGCGATCTATGATGTCTCTTACAGATTTACCGCTATCGTTTTGGGGTTATGCTTTAGAGACGGCCGCATTCACGTTAAATAGGGCACTATCGAAATCCGTTGAGACGACGCCTTATGAACTATGGTTTGGCAAGAAACCAAAGTTGTCGTTTCTTAAAGTTTGGGGCTGTGATGCTTATGTGAAAAAACTTCAACCTGATAAGCTCGAACCCAAATCGGAGAAATGTGTCTTCATAGGATATCCAAAGGAGACTGTTAGATACACCTTCTATCATAGATCCGAAGGCAAGACTTTTGTTGCTAAATTCAGAAACTTTCTAGAGAAGGAGTTTCTCTCGAAAGAAGTGAGTGGGAGGAAAGTAGAACTTGATGAGGTAACTGTACCTGCTCCCTTATTGGAAAGTAGTACATCACAGAAACCGGTTTCTGTGACACCTACACCAATTGGCGAGGAAGTTAATGATGATGATCATGGAACTTCAGATCAAGTTGCTACTGAACCTCGTAGATCAAACAGAGTAAGATCCGCACCAAAGTGGTACAGTAATCCTATTTTGGAAGTCATGCTACTAGATCATGATGAACCTATGAACTATGAAGAAGCAATGAGCCCAGATTCCGCAAAATGGCTTGAAGCCATGAAATCTGAGATGGGATTCATGTATGAGAACAAAGTGTGGACTTTGGTTTACTTGCCCGATGATCGGCAAGCAATTGAGAATAAATGGATCTTCAAGAAGAAGACTGACGCTGACGGTAATGTTACTGTCTACAAAGCTCGACTTGTTGCAAAAGGTTTTCGACAAGTTCAAGGGATTGACTACGATGAGACCTTCTCACTCGTAGCGATGCTTAAGTCTGTCCGAATCATGTTAGCGATTGCCGCATTTTATGATTATGAAATTTGGCAGATGGATGTCAAAACTGCATTCAAAAGGAGCTGGAAGAAGAGTTGTATATGATGCAGCCGGAAGGTTTTGTCGATCCAAAAGGAGCTAACAAAGTGTGCAAGCTCCAGCGATCCATTTATGGACTGGTGCAAGCCTCTCGGAGTTGGAATAAACGCTTTGATAGTGTGATCAAAGCATTTGGGTTTGTACAGACTTTTGGAGAAGCCTGTATTTACAAGAAAGTGAGTGGGAGCTCTGTAGCATTTCTGATATTATATGTGGATGACATATTACTAATCGGAAATGATATAGAATTTCTGGATAGCATAAAGGGATACTTGAATAAGAGTTTTTTAATGAAAGACCTCGGTGAAGCTGCTTACATATTGGGCATTAAGATCTATAGAGATAGATCAAGATGTTTAATTGGACTTTCACAAAGCACATACCTTGACAAAGTTTTGAAAAAGTTCAAAATGGATCAGGCTAAGAAAGGATTCTTACCTGTGTTACAAGGTGTAAAGTTGAGTAAGACTCAATGTCCGACCACTGCAGAAGATAGAGAGAAAATGAAAGATGTTCCCTATGCTTCAGCCATAGGCTCTATCATGTATGCAATGCTGTGTACCAGACCTGATGTGTGTCTTGCTATAAGTCTAGCAGGGAGGTACCAAAGTAATCCAGGAGTGGATCACTGGACAGCGGTCAAGAACATCCTGAAATACCTGAAAAGGACTAAGGATATGTTTCTCGTATATGGAGGTGACAAAGAGCTCATCGTAAATGGTTACGTTGATGCAAGCTTTGACACTGATCCGGACGATTCTAAATCGTAAACTGGATACGTGTTTACTTTAAACGGTGGAGCTGTCAATTGGTGTAGTTCTAAACAAAGCGTTGTGGCGGGATCTACATGTGAAGTGGAGTACATAGCTGCTTCGGAAGTAGCAAACGAAGGAGTCTGGATGAAGGAGTTCATATCCGATCTAGGTGTCATACCTAGTGCATCGGGTCCAATGAAAATCTGTTGTGACAATACTGGTGCAATTGCCTTGGCAAAGGAATCCAGATTTCATAAAAGAACCAAGCACATCAAGAGACGCTTCAATTCCATCCGGGATCTAGTCCAGGTGGGAGACATAGAGATTTGCAAGATACATATGGATCTGAATGTAGCGGACCCGTTGACTAAGCCTCTTCCACGAGCAAAGCATGATCAGCACCAAGGCTCCATGGGTGTTAGAATCATTACTGTGTAATCTAGATTATTGACTCTAGTGCAAGTGGGAGACTGAAGGAAATATGCCCTAGAGGAAATAATAAAGTTATTATTTATTTCCTTATTTGATGATAAATGTTTATTATTCATGCTAGAATTGTATTAACTGGAAACATAATACATGTGTGAATACATAGACAAACAGAGTGTCACTAGTATGCCTCTACTTGACTAGCTCGTTAATCAAAGATGGTTATGTTTCCTAACCATGGACAAAGAGTTGTTATTTGATTAACGGGATCACATCATTAGGTGAATGATCTGATTGACATGACCCATTCCGTTAGCTTAGCACTTGATCGTTTAGTATGTTGCTATTGCTTTCTTCATGACTTATACATGTTCCTATGACTATGAGATTATGCAACTCCCGTTTACCGAAGGAACACTTTGTGTGCTGCCAAACATCACAACGTAACTGGGTGATTATAAACCTGCTCTACAGGTGTCTCCGAAGGTACTTGTTGGGTTGGCGTATTTCGAGATTAGGATTTGTCACTCCGATTGTCAGAGAGGTATCTCTGGGCCCTCTCGGTAATGCACATCACATAAGCCTTGCAAGCATTGCAACTAATGAGTTAGTTGCGAGATGATGTATTACGGAACGAGTAAAGAGACTTGCCGGTAACGAGATTGAACTAGGTATTGAGATACTGACGATCGAATCTCGGGCAAGTAACATACCGATGACAAAGGGAACAACGTATGTTGTTATGCGATCTGACCAATAAAGATCTTCGTAGAATATGTAGGAGCCAATATGAGCATCCAGGTTCCACTATTGGTTATTGACCGAAGACGTGTCTCGGTCATGTCTACATTGTTCTCGAACCCGTAGGGTCCGCACGCTTAACGTTACGATGACATTTTCAATATGAGTTTATATATTTTGATGTACCGAAGTTTGTTCGGAGTCCCGGATATGATCACGGACATGACAAGGAGTCTCGAAATGGTCGAGACATAAAGATTGATATATTGGAAGCCTGTATTTGGATATCGGAATTGTTCCGGGTGAAATCGGGATTTTACCGGAGTACCGGGAGGTTACCAGAACCCCCCGGGAGGTAAATGGGCCTTAGTGGGCTTTAGTGGAAGAGAGGAGAGGTGGCCAGGGCTGGGCCGCACGCCCCTCCCCCCCTAGTCCGAATAGGAGAAGAAGACGGGGGCGCCCCCCCCCTTCCTTCTCTCTCTCCTCTTTCCCCCTCCCGAATCCTATTCCAACTAGGAAAGGGGGGGATCCTACTCCCAGTGGGAGTAGGACTCCTCCTGGCGCGCCCTCCTCCTGGCCGGCCGCACCCCCCCTTGCTCCTTTATATACGAGGGCAGGGGGCACCTCTAGACACAAGTTGATCTTCGTGATCGTTCCTTAGCCGTGTGCGGTTCCCCCCTCCACCATATTCCACCTCGGTCATATTGTAGCGGTGCTTAGGCGAAGCCCTGCAACAGTAGAACATCAAGATCGTCACCACGCCGTCGTGCTGACGGAACTCCTCCCCGACGCTTTGATGGATTGGAGCCCGGGGATCGTCATCGAGCTGAACGTGTGCTAGAACTCGGAGGTGCCGTAGTTTCGGTGCTTGGATCGGTCGGATCGGGAAGACGTACGACTACTTCCTCTACGTTGCATCAACGCTTCCGCTTCGGTCTACGAGGGTACATAGACAACACTCTCCCCTCTCGTTGCTATGCATCAGCATGATCTTGCGTGTGCGTAGGAAATTTTTTGAAATTACTACGTTCCCCAACACATTAACCATCAGCTTAAAATGTCCCTCTAGAGGCGGAGTCCAGGTTTTCCTTCTGTCCCCTGTAGGTTGATGTACTACAGTGGAGGTCGCCGTCCCGACAGGCCGGCAAGGAATTAAGGCAAGGTCTGCTAGGAATTTCTGAATGAAACTGAAAGTCGACAGTGGCGAATGAAATTCTTGCTCATGTATGGCCTTCCTCCTAGCCCACCATATTGACCATAAAGTCACCAGCAGCAAAACGAAGTCATCTTCCTTCAAAGAGTCCATCATCACCATGAGCCAGAGCCTAGCGTCAGGGATGTTGCAAGCAATTAAATGTTCGACAAGGTCCTCATCCATCAAACCCCACACACACTTGGCCATATTACAGTCTATCAGAGCATGTCGCCATGTGTCTTCTGCTGAGTTGCAAATTTGGCAAACATTAGAATCCGCCATCTTCCTGTGGTGCCTGACCCCTTCAGTGGGAATTGAATTGCGAGCAAGCCTCCATGCAAAGTTCCTGATCCGACCCGACACTTTAACCTTCCAGAGTTTCTTCCAGTGGCTCTGACTGTCGCTGGAATTAGAGGGCGCCGCCCTGCCTTCAAGCCAGTCCTCACTCCTTTTCTTCGTGTCGGCTAATAATCTGTAAGTTGATCGAACACTGAAAACTCCGTTGCGTTCATAGTGCCATGCCCATAGATCGTCAACATTTCGAGCACTGATTTGTATGTTCAGGATCACAAACGCATCACGAGCCTGCATATGATGCAAAACTTGCTGCCGATCCCATGTTTTAGTCACCTGATCAATGAGGTCACTCACTAATTCTGGCGGATCCGTCGATCTTGGATGCAGAGTTCTGAGCATAAAGTCCCGAGGCAACCAATTGTGTTCCCAAATTTTGATAGACTGCCCATTACCAACTCTCTTTATAAGCCCTTGTTTTAGAATAGATAGACCAGCACAAACAGCTCTCCAAACCTGTGAAGGGTGAGACCCAAGCTCAGCATTCAGCACGTCACCCTCTGGGTAGTAAACAGCGCGCAAAATCCTGGCACTAAGTGAGTTCGGGTCCTTTGTAAGTCTCCAAGCTTGCTTAGCTAGCATAGCTAAATTAAATAATTCAGTATCCCGGAACCCCAAACCTCCCTAGTACTTTGGCATTGTGAGTTTATCCCAAGACACCCACGCAACTCTTCTTTCGCCATTCTTGCTTCCCCAAAAAAATTTCCTTGACATCGTGTCAATCTGCTGGCACAAACCCTGTGGTAACAAGAAACACGACATAGCAAATGTGGGCACTGCTTGGGCCACTGATTTTATCAAGACTTCCCTCCCCGCCGAGGCCATGCACCTCTCAATCCAACCTCTTACTTTTGACCATAGTCTGTCTTTGATGTACTTAAAGGACCCATTTTTAGATCGTCCGACATCCGAAGGCAACCCCAGGTATCTCTCTGAGAGAGATTCATTGGGCACATCAAGGATCCCCTTAATAATAGTTCTGCGATCATTAGGACAGCCCTTACCAAAGAATATACTTGACTTTGCAAGGTTAACTCGCTGTCCAGAGGCCTCACAGTATTTCTGAATAATACCTTTAGCCAGAAGGGCAGAATTCTCATTGGCCTTGAACATCAATAAACAATCATCAGCGAACAATACGTGGTTTACCGGGGGAGCATTTGGTGAAACCACCACCCCCTTTACATCTTCATTCGAGCTTGCACTTTGCAACAGACAAGAGAGGCCCTCCGCTGCCAAAAGAAATAGTAAGGGGAGATAGGGTCACCTTGGCGAATGCCCCGAGTTGGTCTAAATTCATCCAACTTACACCCATTGAGGAGAACATTGAAAGTAACTGTCGTGACACATTGCATGACTTTTGCTACCCAGTTTGGGCTAAAACCCAGCTTTAACATGACTGCTCTCAGGTAGTTCCATTCCACCCTATCGTAAGCCTTCATCATATCCACCTTCAAAGCACAAAAAGAATTGTTCTTGCTCCTAGACCGCTTCATAAAATGCAAGCACTCATAGGCGGCAATGATATTGTCAGAGATGAGCCTTCCGGGGACAAACGCGGACTGTTCAGACGACACAATCTCAGGGAGAATCCTCTTCAACCGATTAGCATAAACCTTTGAAATAATCTTAAAGATTACATTACAAAGGCTTATAGGATGGTATTGAATGAGGGAGGTTGGGTTGGGTACCTTCGGGATCAAAACTATGAAAGTCCTATTTATAATCTCCGGAGAATCTTCGTCGTTCAGAACATGTAAAACCACCTTAGTTACCTCATCACCACAAATCCCCAAATTTTTCTGAAAAAACTGTGCCGGGAAACCATCAGGTCCCGGTGCCTTAGTGGGGTACATCTAGAAGAGTGCTTCTTTAATCTCAGTAGTAGAGTAGGGAGCATCGAGCATGGCATTCATGCTAGCATCAACCCTACAAGGGATATGGGACAGAACCTCCTCTATCCCCACCGTACTCTCAGATTTGTACAGATTCTCATAGAACTCGGTGGTCAATGAACCAATTTCTCCCTGGTCGCTGCACATAGTACCATCCTCCATCAATATCCAGATGAAAGAAGTTCATATTTCACCCTTAAATGTGGGCTCATAGACACATAACCCCCTAAAGTCAATTTTGGTACAAATTTGACCCTGAAATCTACAAAACTGGGCAAATCATACCCTTGAGCGGTTTTGAGGCTGACGTGTCACAGTTTAGGTGGTTTTGACTGCTGATTAGGATGTTGACCACATTAGTTTTACTAGGACATATGCCCGTGCGTTGCAACGGGAAGGATAAATTGGCGTGCATCTGCAAGCAAAATACCTCGTGTTTTGGTACAAAGAAAACGCCAATCGCCCCATCCTTCAAAATGCCCACCGATGCAGTACGACATCTGGACGGTGCCACCACCAGTAGGGAGGCGCATGAATCGAGGTTTAGAAAAATTGTGGGGGTCATGTTATACTCTCTTTGCAAGGTATTATTAGACTGATGGACCACTTGGTCTCAGCCGCACAATGATCACAAAATGAGTCTTAGTGCTGATTGTAAGGATATCTCCAATGCGAGGTAATACATATTTTGCCCTTATATAGTTTTGGACCGTAACGCACACGTTCGAACCAAAATGCCTCAGACATTTTTAGGACTCTCATGCTATCCCTTATTTATCCGCTCGGCCTATGGTTAGACCATGTTTTCTCGTCTCGGTATTCCACTGTCAGCGCACATTACCCAAAAAATAAGGATTATGTGTTAGATAGGAAAAATAGTTTTTGGCACACTTCCCCGAAATCCTGTAGCCCTTTCATAAGTGTCTTGCAACATGCACACGTCCTTCTATCTTTTTTCATGCACAATTCCTTCCATCCTAGCATCCCATAATAATCCTCATATCGATCCTCCCATTAATAGCCCGTAATTCCTTTTTACAATGCATGTAGACGTCATGCATCTCATTCCTTTTAATCATCCAATTCCTTCCATCCTTTCATGTATGTCAATATCCTTGCATCCCATAATAATCTTCAAATCCATCCTTCTCCTTTCACTACAAGAAAATTGACATACTGTGACGAAAATCCTTGTGACAGCGGTTCACAACGTCACCCAAGTACCTAATATGTGACCTCTTGGAGGTCATGTCATTGATTACCGCGAATCGGTGACGATTAATGTCAATGAATGAATTGGGGCACTGAGCGCCACCTGTATGCCAATTTCTATGACCTTTTGCTAATTTCTGTGATGAACCTACTAGTGTCACATATTATTACGAATGTGTGATGCTCTTTTTTTTTGTCATATAAGGACAACAACTAGGACCCATCATAACCGCTTCATCAGTTGTTGAGTGGTAAGAACCACGCATCAATGTTTTTGTTTTTTATGTGACCCACGATGTAGTTATTTTGTTCAATGTAATATAAATAAGTTGTAGCTTATTGACGGTGTTTTTGAGCTCACGATATTTTTTTTGAACACAGCACAGACGCAAGCGCTCATATACACGTGCATACACTTACCCCCATGAACGCACACACGCACCCCTATCCCTATGAACACCTCCGAAAGACTGAGCCGGCATATCATCTTGAAATTTATGAAGTCAACGTAGGCACCTCGTCGTCGATGGGAACGTCTCCTCTCACTGAATGCACATCACCGAAAATCCGCGTGAGCTCACGATATGGTAGTACTGATGCAGTACTTGTTTTGTTCTTCTGTCTAAAAAAAGAGAAAAGGAAAATAAGCAATTCAATGAGTTTGAACCCACAACCTCCATGGTGTTTCCTAACTTGCTTGCCATTAGGCTAGGGCTCACGTGTTGATACATTTTTGTGCTAACATGTTTTTAATGGTATGACATCTATACGACCTACAGTAGCAAGTTATTAATTTGTTTATTAAGAGTCGTGCATGACCCAATATGTTCCACGGGCTATATGGCGATTTGAAAATATTCAAAAACATCACAATTTTTTACTAGTAAACCATCTTAAAATAGAAATATATGGATGCCGTGTATGCACCATACGATCATATCTAACCCATGTTATCTTCACTATATGTGAAAAAACTAAACATGAACTAGAATATATTTTAGTGTTCTCCTACCGGTTTGCACTATTTTTTATGTAACAATGTAAGCGTTTCAAAACAGCCGGACAATCACATTCTTGAATCGCTCGGTTGATGTTTTGGAAGCGATTTGTGCACTCAATGCTGATCGTGGTTGGTGAGGTGGTCGATTTGCAAGGCCGGCGCCTAACGTCGCCCTAATGTTTTTCTACATTTTTTTTTGATAAACTGCTATTTCTATCAAAGTTTGCTAATCATAAGAATTGCATTTATATTTGACTGGAAACAGAACCTTCTGTCCACTAAAAATACTTTGACCTCCGTGTTTCTAAAATTTTGCCCATTCCCTCAGTGTCCCAACGTGTCAGTCAACCACGCAATTATTTTTCGCTTTTTTCGGCCGAGCGAAACTACCTCGCCCGATTTCTACCTTATCTCCCGACCCCCTCTCCCCCACAACCGCATCCAGAGGCGAGACGAGGCGAGATTGGAAGATCCCGGCGGCGCACCCTGCCTGTAGCCGCCGCCGCGCTCTCGAGCGCCAGCGCCCCGCGCCTTCTCGCACACGGCTGCTCTACCGCGCTCCCTCAAGCCTCGGCCGCCTCGTTCACTCCCCTCAAGGACCAGTCGTCACGTCTGGCCGGCCGACATCGGAGCCGCCAGCCTGTACAGGTGACATTAATATCTCGCCTCATCCTCGTCGACCGTGGTCAAAGGCTCCTGCGTCGACCCTTCCGTAGCGCCGGCACCGCAACAATTTCCTCCATGTCTGGCTCCCACGAGGCCACGACCAAGCGAGCATCTTCTGGTTGCCAATGGCGTTGGGAGGCTATGACTGTTGACCCTAATGACGGCGGCATGGAGTCGTATGCACACGACTTGTTGTTCGGGCAGGCCGCCTTCGCCATGGAGGTGGAGCGCCAGGCTCTCGCTAAGGACGGTGGTGGTCACAGATTCTTTCCTTTCTGCTCCGTATAACCTTCCCTTTTTCTACCAAGTATTTTTTGAAAATTCCATCTGTTGTGCCCAAAATTGATTTCTGGGTAGCGTTTAACTCTTCCCATGTTAACAATGGAGGTCCTCTTTCCAGGTTGCGAGGCATATACTCAGATTTAAACTAGAAGATCTAGGTAAGCTAGATCAAAGATGAAGATGTGATTCACTGCGAGTGGGGAAACAAGTTACATTGCCTTTTTTGCCCCTTTTCAATGTATTAGTTGCACAGTTGCGCTGAGTTTATTTTCAGCTACTTTCTTAGCCCATGCCAATTATATGTGACTCGACACCCTGTACTAATAACACTGTAATGAATGTAGATGTTATTCCTTCACTCTTCTAAACATTTAGTAATTGTACTCTGCCAAGCAGATGGTATTGGTCGTGAAGAACTCATGCTAAAGAATTTTTAGAAGACCTTCGCTTTTTTGGTAGTCTCTTGTTATAACCTGAAATTGGATTTTGGCTGACAATGTTTACTACTCAGTATTCACATTATGGACCTATTTCTATTTTGCCAATCTAACATGATCACAATTACCGCATTCAGTTGGACAGATTATGCTAAGTGCATGCTAATGCACAAGACTATAAATTATCTATGTGAGATTAAGTGCACAAGGTCTTTCGTAAAAGTCATTGTTAGTCTTTGTTTTTTTGTTGATATGTTTTGAGATAGCTTACCGCTCACGCCAAGTGGTATAGTGAAGGTTAGTCTGAACATTAAAGATTTGTTAGGCATCAAATCATACAAATTGGTGAACATTTGTGGAGATATAGAGAGTGGCCTTGTTATATAGGTTTCTACAAACTATGCATGGATTTTACATTTCCGTCCAATGATGTTTACCTCTGACTTGTGAACAAATAAACTCAAATTTGATCCTTTTGTCATCCATATTGTTTGTTATTTATTGAGCCATTATCTATCATTACGGTAAAAATGCCATATAGGTTTGACAGTACGATTCTCTTGCAAGAACTCCAAGCAATCACTTCATACAAACTAAAATTCTTATTACCCGATTAAATATATATTTGAGAGATAAAGAGGAGGTTGCTTTCTCTGTTCGGTACCTTCCTATTTGAACTAGTGCTGACTTTCGTAAGTCAAATGTTGATTTACTGCTTTTTCTCTGACTTGTTTTACCCAGGCACATAAGGGTTCTACCATGCCAAATACACAAATACTGGAGGTCTGCTTCACGTATTCGAGCTAAAATAAAGAATTGAGCAGAAGGGTACGGAGGCAAGAAATGCAAATGGCATGTACTTCTATGTTTTTCACTTTATGTTCTTGTTGTTTATTATTTTCTGGTTTTGTGTGCACAGTGCACTCCTGACAGTTAAATTGAAAACACAATTGAGTTACTGACTCGTTGTCTTATTGATGAAGCTTGCCGCTTTTCAAGATTGATAGATGAAATCTTGCTCTTCCTTATGCATGTTCTTTAACCACTATAACTTGATATTGCATTTACTAATTCACTAGCCCATCTGCATGTTTGTCTATACATTTAATAAGGTACTTCTCATTTCAATTTCATAATTTAATCCTCTTGTACCATGTTACTTGTCGATTTTCATGTAATAAGCATGCAACGTTGTTGTGTTCCGTCAATTTTATAGGCACCGGGAGGAGTTAGCTGCAAGACTTGAATCACAAGAAAGAGAGAAAGAATCAAGAAAGTTTGAAGTTCTAAAGAAGAGTCGGCAAGACAGGAGTGAAGCCTGGATAAAGAAGCAAAAAGAAATTGAGAACCTGGTTACCTTTCTCTCAATCAAGGGTTGAGCAACTTAGTAGTCCTTGTCCAATCCTGATGGTGCATGAAGGTCATCCTTTTGTGATGGAAGATAGTTGTCAAATGATAACGATCACGAGGACAACACTTTCGTGGTCTTTAGTTATAGTTATCTAAATATTAGTTTCCAACTTGTATATTGTCGTGATTGTCAAACTTGTGAATCAATGTTGTTGGCTTTACTGTTATTTAGAGGATGATTTGACTGAGATGGTTGAATTTATATTATGATTAGGCTGTCAAATATGTTTTGTAGCCGTGGGATATTTTGGTTGGTGCTGACATGGCAGCAAGTCATGACATTGCTTTGTCACTGAATATGGTAGATTATGCCATACTTGCCCTTAACACGTGACATTAATTGACCGTCACAGAAATAACAAGTTGTTGACGTTCTAGAAAACGTCACTGAAGGTCCCATTTTCAGTGACATTCTTTTGCGCACGTCGTCACTAGGAGTAATCTGTGACGGGGATTCCGTGACGATGCTTGTGACGCCCATAGAACGTGCTGAAGGTCCCATTTTCAGTGACATTCTTTTGCGCATGCCATCACTAGGAGTAATCTGTGACGGGGATTCCGTGACGATGCTTGTGACGCCCATAGAACGTCACTTAGGGGTAATGCGTGACGTTATTAGCTATTCGGTGACATTTCTTGGCTCGTCATAGTAGGCATGATCTCTTGTAGTGTTTCATAGCCCACAATTCCTTTTTTTAGGACAATGCACGTATGCAACATCATGCGCCTCATTTCCTTTTAATCATCCGTTCTGACCGTCTAATCCCACACTTCATCCTTGGCTTGTTAATTGTCTACATATTGACGTATATAAATTGGTGTGTTCTGATATACTATAGCGAGGTGGGACTATTGATCCAGGAAAGAACATTCTGTAACACAAGGAAAAGATGGCTAGCTGGTTACGTTCTTAGAAAGGAAGAAGAGGTCGTGAGTTCGATACCCTGCTAGGCACAATAATTTTTGCCGGCTTCTCAAAGCCCACTCTCCTGTTGCCGGGCTGCCACTTCAGCTCGGCCCGAGGCCCATGGCACGAGACTTTAGAAACAGAACAATCTAAAAGGTGGGCTTTAGCTAAAAACAACCTAAAACGTGGGCCTCGCAACAAAATTTCTACCTCATATGGAAATATTCTAATCGTTTTGTAAACGTGGACTCTTGTCGTGGTAGCAAGGCATGTGTTTTCTCCTGTTCTGGTCGTGGGTTCGATTGCCTGACCTTTTCTTTTTCTGCCGGAACGAAACGTTTTATCTGTTCGCCACATATAAAAAAAGTATTGCGGGTTCAATTGTCAAAAATCACACGGACTTTTTCGCAAAAACACCGCGACGGTGACGGTGAATCCGGAGACTCAATCCGTGCTTTATTATTATTAGGGAGAGATTCTTACCGACGGCTGTGAGGAGCTGTGGCATGGCATCAGCGATTTTGTCCTCCGCAGGGGCAGCGGCTCTAGTCTGTTGTCGGCATGCAGCCTGATGTTGAATCTTAGTTTGTACGTACATAAGAACATGTTAACGTTGACAGCATGGTAAGGAAAATAACCAAACTAATCAAGAAGCTGGCTGCAAAATGCAAGTTTGATATGAAGAAGTAGAAAATCTAGGAAGAAGGAAGGCACTAGATGAAAGTAGGCAGAGTAGATTGAATCAAAGCTGTCGAATAGGTCGTGGGACGGTCGGCAGCTGGGCCTCACGCTCACTAGTCACTACAAAGGAGCCTTCGCCACCATGGCCAAGCCTCGGTAGCAACCAGCTGGACTCCATGGTGGCCATGTTCGATTGGGAGCACAACGATGGCGGTGGAGCGGCCAGGGTAACGGATTGGTGTCATCATGGCCTTGAACCAACGTGCGGGGAGTGTCCCCGGTTGTCCAAGAACAAGATCAAGCCGTCTACCTTCGTCGTGCGGCACAGCTCCAACGCGGCCGATGTCACCACGGGCGTCGACATCATCAACTTCACTCCACGGGCCCTTTGGCGCCCGGCGCCATCCATGGAGGAAGGAGCTCGGGGGTCGATGGGCTTGTCATAGAGGCGCTAGCGGGGCCAGCAACACCGGAGGGAGCTCAGGGAAGGCGGCAGAGGCGTCGGGGCTCCTTAGAGCTAGTGAATCATGCACAACGGCGGCAGGCCAAGAATGAGGAAGATGGCGTCCACGCTGTAATTAGGTGGGAGACTCTCTCCAATCACTTTGCGAGAGTAGACGAGGGAGGCGCGACGGAGCTGCTTGACGCGGTGGTGTGGCTCAAGATGGCCGCTGGTCGCGTGGGCCACGGCGGCGACGGCGGTGACCGCAGGACAAGCGCGTGCGGAGCACACGATTCCCGCGACGAGAGAGTGAGAGAAGGGGGAGTCGGGAGTGAAGGGAAAGGAGGGGGTTGGGGCATCCGGGGCGACGTTGTAGCATCTCTGAGGAGGCATCCATGGCGGTCGGATGAATGACACACATGAGAGGAGGAGAGGAGGAAGACAACGTCATCTCCAAAACCACCAAAATCGTAACAAAACCGCTCCAGGGGCAGATTTATCCGGGTTTGAAGATTTCAGGGTCAAAATTATACTACCAAAATAGACTTCAGGGGAGTATTTGTCCATTGAGGCACATTTGGGGGTGAAAAATGAACTTCTTTCTATCCAGATTAGATCTTACTGCCAGCCCGTTCGCTCGACCCACTTTCAAGTAATGGCCCATTCCCAAATCCGGCCTCGGAGGAAAGCCCAAATTCGGCACGCCTGAAGCTGAATGGGGGAGCTCCTCCTCGCACTCGCACCATTGGTCCGTCCCACAATATCCACTGCGCTACCCCGCTCCACCCTCGCCCGCTCCCCGCAGTCCGCCATGGCGGCGCTCTGCTCCGCCGCCTCGCCGGCCGTCGCCAGGGCCGCGGCGCTCGGCCTGTCCGCGCGCGGCCCCGCCTCCCTCCTCCCCCTGCGCCTCCGCCTCCGCGCCGCCACGCGCTCCTGCTACGCCGCACCACGGGCCGCGCCGGTCGCGGCGTCGTGGCGCGCGCGGCGACGCTTCGCCGCGTCGGCCGCCTCCACCACGGAGGAGGGCGCGGACGTCGACACGGTGATCCCGCCTGACAACCGCATCCCCGCCACCATCATCACCGGCTTCCTCGGCTCCGGCAAGGTCGGTCACTGTCAGGGCGCCCCAACACAAAATCCCGTAGCTCCTACCATGCGCCCGAGCCGTGTAGTATGCACGCTCTCTCCCGCAGCGATGCTGGACACTTTTTGCTGGATTACAAATTTTTTCATCTGATCTGTGAGATTTAGAGCATTGATTGACAAATAACACTAGGACTAATCGTGTAGCTAATCAGTAAATTGCAAAGGGAGAACTTAATCCATATAGAACATTCGTTTTGGCATAGCACCTAGCGGCTTTTCATATGCAGAATGTTTAGAGGATGGCTAAAATCAAAATAATCCTCCTATCTCTTAGGACGTAAGTGGAGCACCGTAAAGCGTAAAAGAGTTCTGCTTATATGTATATATATCCATTGTATACATATTGTTAACGTTTTTTGTAGTTTTGGTACCATGTGTCCTTGTCTCTGTTGCATTTACAGTTTGCCTCTTGTTTCTGTTCACAGACAACTTTACTAAATCACATACTGACATCTCACCATGGAAAACGGATCGCTGTCATTGAGAATGAGGTATGTCTGTATGAGTAACTCTTTTTTGTTGGATGTTTATTCTTCAAGTCCCTGAGCAGGGTTAGCTTTTTATTCTTGGACACATGCTATGCTAGTCTTCTCAATCTGAAAAGCCATTCTTAGTTTACCTACTTCATCAGTGATCGATCACTTTAAAACGGCCATGACACCAGCTAAAGTAGGCAAGAAGAAGCTGATTTGATGCCACTATCTATCTTGCAGTATGGTGAAGTTGACATTGATGGTTCGTTAGTTGCCGCACAAACTGCTGGAGCTGAGGACATAATGATGCTGAACAATGGTTGTCTTTGCTGCACTGTGCGTGGTGATTTAGTCCGAATGATCAGTGAATTGGTTGACAAGAAGAAGGGAAAGTTTGACCATCTTGTCATTGAAACCACAGGTAAGGAAACTTTGTAGGAACAGGATCTCCACCATAATGAAGAAAACCCGTGAGATGTAATTCTCTCGAGGTTAAACATCACCCCAACTTTGAGAACTTTAATATTATTAGTTACTTTTTATTGCATTACCATGTCGAGTTCTCTGACCTGCCGTCTATCTGTTTTTCAGGTTTAGCAAACCCAGCACCCATAATACAGACATTCTACGCAGAAGATACAGTTTTTAATGATGTCAAGCTAGATGGTGTTGTTACTCTAGTGGATTCAAAGCATGCAAGGTTGCATTTGGATGAAGTGAAGCCCAAGGGTATAGTCAATGAGGCAGTTCAGCAAATTGCTTATGCTGACAGAATTATAATTAACAAGGTAATGTTTTTGTAACCAATACATGCTGGCTAATCTGTAGTCATGTGTGTCTAATTACGAGGCCCTTTGTATTATTTCTATCCTTGATGGTTGAGGAGCTAATTTCTTGTTACTTCTTGCAGACTGACCTTGTTAGCGAGCCTGAAGTTTCTTCCTTGGTTGAGCGTATAAGGGTCAGTACAGTACATTCATTTTACTCTTTTTTTGCCATGTGGTTATTCCTTACATCATGTTTTGTGCATGCAGAGTATCAATCGCATGGCTAATTTGAAACGAGCTCAGTATGGTAAAGTTGATTTGGATTATGTGCTTGGAATTGGAGGCTTTGATTTGGAGAGGTTCCTTTCTTTCATCGCCTTCTTTGGACCTTCCGTTTTTACAAGCAGAACACTATCTTTCATATGGTTATATGCCCTCCTAGTCAAGGGAAAAGAAACTCGTGTATTGAAATTATCTAAATTATTCAAGCACACTGGAACGATACATCTACAAGCGTAACTATGGTAGATGTTACTCGGACGGAGTCGCCCGCTAGCGCTGAGATCCATACTTCTACTGCTGTGTGGATAGAATGATCTGATTTGTTCAACCATAATGAAATGACATGTTATGCTTAATGCACGAGTATAGTACTAAGTATATATCAGGCATATTGTATTTACTAGCATTGAGAGATGCAAGATCTACAGCCACTGTGACTTGATGTGTTACAGTGTGACCTAAGGTATTGCTATTAAATGATTATTAAATGGACCATGTCTAGAGTTGATTTAAAATGATGCCATCAATTAATTATACACACATTATATGGCTCAATCCAATATAGATTAGCTATTTGTTAAATGTGGACATGTACTCTTTGGGATATCATCAGTGACTTCTTCTGCTTGCTGATATACTTGTAATTTACTCATTTACCAAACATGTCATCATCTGGTTTAGTTTTTCTTGGGTAGAATCATCTGGTTTAGTTGGGTATTTACAATCACTAAGCAGTGCACGCCACGTATACTACACATAGAGATCGTTCCTTATTTCCCCTCAAAATTTAGCTGTAGTTGCTCAAATTGGGAACCATTGACCATAAAGGAAATTTGATTTCATTTATGTTTCAGGATTGAGAGTGCTGTCACTGAAGAACCACATGATGAGCACGAACATGAACATGAACACAAGCATGAACATGAACATCACCATGACCATGCCCACGACCACGACCATGATCACCATCATCATGATCATGACCATAAACATGGTGAGCATAGTATTATTTGTGTGGTCATCTACAAATCTTAAATATCATATAGCTCTGCAATATGAAGTGAATTAACGTTGTTTGCTTCTTGTAGACCATCATGCGCATGATCACACCCATGATCCCGGTGTTTCTTCTGTAAGCATCGTTTGCGAAGGGGAGATGGATCTTGAAAAGGTCAGATTTAAAATTACATGTCATACATTTTATATCTTCTCAAGATAGCTAAGATGAATTTCTGGACATTTTATTTATGACCCTGCACATTATCTGGTTGTGTATATTGGGACAAACATTTTACATGTCCTCATGCAGGCTGACATGTGGTTGGGGAACCTACTGCTGGAACGCAGTGATGACATATACCGGATGAAGGGGCTGCTCTCAGTCAGTGGAATGCCTCAACGCTTCGTCTTTCAGGTATTTGTTACTCACTTACTCTAGCCTTTAGTTTATCTAGTTCAATTTGTTCTCCTGTTCTTGTGAATGGAAACTAATCATGTCTTCTCTAGTGACTTGTTAAAGGACACACTGGGTCCAAACAGTCTTAGAAAATTATTTGTTGGTAGTAAAGACATGTCTGTTTAGAAAACAAGCACCTTGTCTTTCCTTTCATGTTCTTATTTGCTCTGCTAGTTAGCGAATCCATTTGACAGCTGCCTCTCTTTGATGGTAGTGTCATTTCTTCACGCTCACAATCTCTGCAGAATTTAACAAGATAATCCATGCCAACAACCACTCATTTTCTATAGAGGAATAGCTAAACCAACCCAGCTGGCTGGTCAATCCCAGTCGTGTTCGCCTGTTTTTACTGAGCTTTCTCCACTTTCAATGCCATGTGCTTTGCTTCGCTTTATAGCATAGAGAGACCCATCATTGGTGTACCTACGATTCCACGCCCAAGCACCAGCTGCTTGATCTTAATGGTTCTTTAACTTCTACTCCTGATCTAAGAACCTTTCTTTTGTCCAACTCCTGATCTAGATCAAGGCCCATGTTGTCGATGCTAGAGTGTCACTGGACATTTTTTTTTCCACCTGTCTGAAGATTGCTTGTATAAGCCTATGACAATTTTTCTTTCAAATTTGCCCAAATGGACGACGAACGGTTAGCTAGGTGTTGTGTTGTCCACTCTCTTGTTAAGCAACCTAACCGCCACATCCATGTTCTCCATCTGTAGGGAGTGCACGACATTTTCGAGGGATCTCCCGACAGGATGTGGGAGCCCAACGAGCCGCGCATCAACAAGATTGTGTTCATTGGCAGGAACCTCAACCGGGAAGAGCTGGAGACGGGCTTCAAGGACTGCCTGCTGAAGTAGGCCAGAGCTTCTCCTTTTGGATGGATCTCCAGCTTCATGATTTTGAGCTTTGCGGCTGCAGACCTTATCCTTCATTGAAATGTCGAAACTGTAACCGTTATTGAACTGACACGGAACGTGAGATGTATATATAGATTGGGGAACAGTAGCATATACTTGGAACCTGGCCGCCGTGTTGTTCGCAGATGTCTACTGTTATGCATGATGTTGCACTGTGACTTGCAGAGATTTATAGACTGTACTGTGACTTGAGGAATTGCTTTGTAAGTCTGAAAAGTCTCCATATCATGTGTTTCGTTCAAATTTTGCATTTTTTATAAATACGGCTGAAGTTGGTATGTGTTTATGTGACAGCTATAACATGTCATTAGAACCTGGCCGCTGTGTTGTTGGCAGATGTCTACTCTTATGACTTGCTGGCAGATGTCTACTCTTATGACTTGCGGAGATTTATAGACTACTGTGACTTGAGGAATTGCTTTGTAAGCCTGAAAAGTCTCCATAGCACGCATTTTGTTCAAATTTTGCAATTTTCATAATATGATTGAAGTTGGTATTTATTTTATCTGGTCTGAAACAACAGTGGCCGAGTGCACAGGATATGGAGGCTACTAGGGTTTGGGGCGCGCACCGGCACGCCTCTTGGGTGGTTAGATGCGCGCTGCAATGAGTGGCGAACAGAGAACTACATCTGCCCACATGAATATGTTCATAATCTTGGAGAAGTACATCGAGAAATAGCGCCTTGAGAAATGGTTTGAAATCACATGAATGTATGCCCATCTGTACACATGAATATGATTGTCACAAGACATGGGAGAAAGACAACATGACTGGAGAGGTCCTCCTACAACATTCATATCGGAACCGTGTGACGTCTGCTCACCTCGGTGAGATGTCTGACCATGGCAGGACTGGTTTCCTCACAAGCCAAGTCAGATTGAGTCCCGTATAGCAGATCAATACAGCTCAGTTAGATGTTCCTGGTCTCCAACATAGTTTTGTTTTGCACTACCACAGGTAAAAATATTGCAATAAGAACTCACGAAAAGCCGAACAATTAGTAACTTCAACTATGTGCAAAGACTCACGCTAGCTATGACAGATCCTTGAGCAGGCTGGAATTGACGCTGGCCATTTGAAGTCAACAATAATGTGGCAAAGAAGTACTCCCTCCGTCCCAAAATTCTTATCTTAGATTTGTCTAGATACGGATGTACCTAATACTAAAACGTGACTTGATACATCCGTATTTAGACAAATCTAAGACAAGAATTTTGGGACGGAGGGAGTATTGACTATTTGACTGGTTGTATTTTGATTCATGAAGAGCATAAGAATTTTAAGCAAATGTGCATGCTCACCTCATGGTGGTATCTACAAACAAACATTTCAATATGTAGCATAACAATAAGCAATCATGTTAAACCCTAAGCCCCTAACTCTGTCAAATTGTATTTCGTACTTCCACCGGGTCACAGGATACTTGTTTAACCGATGCAATTGTACTTAGAACGTGCTAGCAGACCACCATAAAAATAGCAAATGACCTCATATTTGAAATTAACACTTCTTATCCAGTATAGGAACTGCCTGGGAAAATAATATTTACCAAGTACGTACACCTACAATACACCATCATAGCAGCATGAGCATCAGAGGGATAATCCCAGTTATGAGAACCTATAGTCAATCAGAAGGAATGATTTAGGGTCACTAAGCATACAGATTAATTTTAATGAACATCATTATTTTTTTAAATAACTTAACATTCAGATGCAGGTGCAGTCATCACGGCCTTCCACGTAATTCAGGACAGAAGCATCCAGCTAAGTAGATGACAAGAAACAAAAGGGATTCGAAAGGCAATCTGCAAGATATAATTAATTAGTTATTGTCACGCGCGCGGAGTAGAAAAAGAAAGAGATCGCCCCGCGTCGCTCTCGCGAGCGGCGTCGGGCGAACCCTAGCCTCAACTCCGCGGCCGCCTCCTCCAACCTCCCTTCCCCTGCCGCCGCCGGAGGGCGCCGCCGGGCGAAGCCCGTGGGCGTCGGCGGCGGCGGGTTCTCTTCCCCTCCCGATGTGTGGCGGCAGCGCGAGATGCGGCGGCGCGGCGGGGGCGTGACGCTGGTGCGGGGCGTGGCGGCGGCGGGGCTCTCGGCCGCGCGGTGCGGGCGGGCGTTCAGGTCGTGGTGGTTGCACGATGCAAGACCATGGCGTGACGGCGGATCGGGGCTGACGCAGGGACAGCGGCGCAGGCGCGGAACCGGCTCGGATCTGGCCCTGCGGCCGCAACCTCGGCTTCAACGTGGGGAGAGGCCGGATCCTGGCCGGGCTTGGCCGGATCTAGCTTCTCTGCCACCGTTGGCCGCCCTTGATGGGGCTCGGTGGCTTCGTTCCGGCGGCCAGCGAGGGCTTGATCCCGGGGCGGCGGCCCCGGACGGCGGAGGATGTGTCGGCCGCCGTGGACTCGCGACGGGCGACGCGACGGCCGCGGTGGTGGACGATCCTTGCACAAGACGCTTGATGGAGGCCATTGGAACAGATCTGGGTGAAGACCTGCTCGCGGCTGCTGCCGAGGCCGGCGATGGCGGCACTATTCGGTGTCGTTCCCTTGTTGAAGGCATCGCTGTTGAGAAGTTCCATGCCACTATCGGCTACCTCCGGGGGAAACCCTAGATCAGTAGATCGGATGACGGCAACATTATTATGTCGTTTTCCTCTTGTGGCGTCATTCTTGGAGGTGTACACGGGCTCGAGGGACCAGTGGACGAAATAATTGGTGGAGCGGTGATTCATCCTGCACATTAATGGTGGCGTTTCTCGGCGGCATGGCGCAGTGGAGACTCGGCGCCCGATGTGTGGCGAGGGACTCACGCAGGAGGGTGACGTTATCAGGCGTCGTGGTGGCGTCGATGGCAGAGAGGCTGGGCAAGGTGGTGCAGCAGTACAGCTCTGAAGATGGATTGGTGGCAGGTGGCTGCGGCAGCCTCATACCCGGCAGGCGGCCTGGTTGAGGACACTAGTAGAAAAAGGGCCTTCAGTCCCGGTTCATAAGGGCCTTTAGTCCCGGTTCTGGAACCGGGACTAAAGGGTCGATACTAATGCCTATCCCTTTAGTCCCGATTCAATCCAGAACCGGGACTAAAGGCCGCGGCCACGTGGAGCTCCACCTTTAGTCCCGGTTGGTAACACCAACCGAGACTAAAGGAAATTTTATGATTTTTTTTGAAATTTTTTGATTTTTTTTATTTTCAAATTTCTGAATTATTTTAACCTCTAGTCTATAATCACCACCCCTCATCACTTCTCAATTTATTCTCTAATCACCCTTCATCATTCTAAATCATCTAACTTCCCGAACGGTCACCCATCCTCCCACTCCCCCAGCCTGAGCATGCTTAATTTCCGGGTTCTATTCTCCCTCGCTCCAAGTCTGCACTTGTTGTTTTCCTGACAATACTAAGATGTCAATCCTATTAACCTTCAGGAATTTTGCTTGAGCATGAAGTGACACATTTCATAGTTTTATTTTGAAACTATTGTTTAAAAAAATAATAATTATTTAGTAACACTAATATTTCTTGAATAATTAGTTTGACCATTGTTTGACCACAGTTTGACCGTAGTTTGACCAGATTTGACCAAAATTTAAATAACAGAAATAATTATTTAGTAACACTAATATTCTAGAATAATTAGTTTGACCATTGTTTGACCACAGTTTGCCCACTGTTTGAATTTTTTTCGATTTTTTTCACTCTAGATCTTAAAAGCCCCGTAACTTTTTTTCTATTAGGTTTTCGAGGAGTTTGACCATTGTTTGACCATAGTTTGCCCCCTGTTAAATTTGGATGTAACTTTTCGAGTAGATGATTTTTCATACAAAAATCTTTTTCATCCGAGTTAGTATGCAAAAGTTATGCCCATTTTTACAAATTTCAGAGAGATTTTGCAAATAAAGTCAAAATTTACATTTGCAAATTTTCCCAACAACTAGACCACATATCACATGGGAAACTTATTTTCTTTTATTTTTTTGACATTTCCATCATTTTCTTTTCTTTTTAAAACTGAAAAGGCGATCCGAGGGGGGGGGAGGGGTAGAGTTTGAAAATGGGACCTTTAGTACCGGTTCGTGGCACGAACCGGGACTAAAGGTCTCAACCCCATTAGTCCCGGTTCGTGCCTCAAACCGGGACTAAAGGGCCCAGGTGAACCGGGACTAATGCCTTAGCCGTACGAACCGGGATAAATGCTCACATTAGTCCCGGTTCGTGACTAAACCGGGACTAATGTGAAAAGTGCCCCATGACCATAGCCCTGTTTTCTACTAGTGGGAGTGCGCTGGACTGATAGGTGCCCCATATCCGGCAGGCGTCCTGGTTGGGACCTCAGGTCTTAGATGTTTAAGTTTGGCTGCGATGTCTGTTTGATATTAGGCCCAGACTATCAGCGCTCCTTCATCAATTGGATAGGAGTAGCGACAGTTGTTGCTTAGACGGTGGCTTTAGTCTTACTGCTGTATGACTTTGTAAGGTCTTGTGAGAATAATTAATAAAGTGGCCGTATGCATCACCCAGATGCAGAGGCCGGGGGTCCTCCTCCTTTTCTAAAAAAAACAACTCCCAATTTATAAAAGTTTTATTCTGTGGATTACTCTCACATTTGTAAGTATTTCTGAAGATAAATCCGATTATACTATCTCTTCATGGAGGTTCCCATAATAATAATAAGAAGGAAAACAGCCAGAATTAGTATTTGCACTAATGGAGGTTCTGTCGACACGCACTTTGAAATTGGGGTTAGACAAATGTTGTAAATGTAGTGTCGAGAACGTGCGTCTAGCACGGTGGTAAAGACCTTCTGGAGTGGGGCTACCAACCGGAGTTTGAACAAAGAAGGTCCCCCGCTGCGTATACTTGTGTTGTCCGGATTTCTCTCCCCTTGGGTCGAGTTTTTCTTTTTTTTCGTAAATGTAGTGTCAATGGCAAATAAATTTTGGACCTTGATAAAAATCCCGAATGTTTGGGATTTGACCATGGCAAATCAAACGTTTTCTATGGCAATTTCAGTGACGCGAGGATGACAAGTTTAGTTGGTAACCATGGCAACTTTGTGCTCGGTGTATTTTTGCCAGAAAACTGCCGTCCGTTTGACTAAAGAAACCAAGATGTTTTTTTTTGTGCGAGCGTAGCGGTAGCTGGGCCGGCCCAAGCGAGTTGGACGCCCAGCCGGACACGGCCGCAAACAATATATCACCCAGCCCCAGGCTCCCCCTCCCTTTCTTCGACCCCAAGACAACAGAGAGAGAAAGAGGGAAAAAAAGAGAGGCTCAGCAGCGGCGATGGCGAGCGGCGGCGGCCCGATGACGAAGAAGGAGCTGGGCGAGACCCACGACGTCCTCCGCTTCGGCGTCAACGACAGCGTCCGCGGCGACCTCGCGCCGGCGCACCCCGTCCAGGCCACCATCCACAAGGTAAACCCTCCCTCCCTCCCTCCCCGATCTGCCCCCGTGAGCCGGAAACCCTAGCTCTGAATCCGATTGTTTTGCGCAGGAGAACAAGTTCTGGGAGGAGAAGAAGAAGTTCGGGACCGAGGCCATCTACGGATCCGCCTTCAACATCCGCAGGGATCTCGACGCCCAGATCCTCTCCAGGTACCAGCTCGTTCGCTCCCCCGCCGCCCCTCCTTTCCCCTCCCGAGAGATTAGAATACCGCTCTAGGTTTTGGCCAGCTTCAGCGGCATCCATCATCTGGCCGCTGGAATTCGAGGGCCTCTAGAGGAATTTTGGGTCAGATTGCGATGAACTGGTAGATTTGATAAATGCGTAAGTAGGATTCTCTTTGCCAAACTCTGCTGTTTTCTTGATGGCATCAACAACAAAAGAAAGGTTTGAAACACGGGTTTGCTCTTGCAGCTAGCAGCAGGCCTTGCTGTTTTCGGTACAGGCTCACATCAAGGGGCATATTGCTTTATCAGTTGTACCTGGAATGCATGCCAATGTAAGCTCTAGTTCTAGTGGAGTGCACAACTGCAGTCAGAAACAAATAAAAGACTCTGGCCCAACAAAGGAACAAGAAGATTCAGTGAAAATTATACTAAATGGACAGCAGCATGAAGATTATGCATAATAAAACTGTGATGAAAAAACCCTGAACGCATACAAGGACACATCAGTTTGGGTGGTTATGCAAACCATTGAGCCAAATGCATACAAATAAAGATAACATGAACATAAATCAGGCTTCCAGCAAAACCCATGGCCAGTTTGACAGGTTCCAACAGGGCTGCAACTGCAAGTGTTACAGTTGGACAACTGAAGTAATGTTAGCCTCAATAATAGGCATATGCATTATTTCCTCTGTTAGCTTTGCAAACTTGGTTAAACAAAATGCCAACTAAATTTCCATACATAATTATCTATTTAGGTATGCCATCTGCCATCCTAGTATGGTAATACCTAAAGACTGCCTGCATGACTGGATTCAGTGTCCTCCCAATCCTGATATTGTATTTCCTTGTACCAGTTCTTGAATTTCTGAAGAAAATATAGGCTTCCATGGGGGAAACAATTTCCCCGATTTATCATGTTTAATTGCCTTGTTCTTCTATGGATATCAAAGTGGAAACAGTCAAAGGTTCAGTAATACATCAAGAAATGGGTCGGTCCATGCATGTTCAGAGGTCATGAGTATGCATATATCCTGGTGAACTTTTCACTCTGTCAAGTAGAATGCGACATAACGGATTACTGCGTTCCAAATAGGAGATACAAACGAATCATGCAGCTTCAGGAATATAGGTTATATATGGTAGAATGAAGTAATAAAGCAATCACATCTCCACATATGCAGGAATCTCACAGTATTCATTATCCCATCAACACTCTAAACTGGCAGAGATCTAATTGGGTTTGTCTTAGGAAATAAAACTTCAACAAGCTCACGTTGACCATGAGCTGCTGCTAGCTCAATTGCAATTGACCATCCTATATCATAGTACAGAACATAATATGTTATATGATTCAGGATGAAAAAGATAAAGTGGTCAACATCATCAAATCATAAAAAAAAGACCGAAAATGCTGTAAGAAAACAAGATATTCTTGAATTCATCCCAGTGGCAGTAAGAGTCCTAGATACTGCTAAATGAACTTCATTTCAGAGCATAAACATTAGTAAACAGAGAGACATGACATACCTACAATTACCTGGTTAGGGATGTAAGGGCCGGCTTGGGCCTCTAGCAAAGCCTGGACAAAGTCAATTAAAGCTTTTGTTAAAGCAGTTGATCCAGAGTGATTTCCATTTTGTTTATACACTTTTGAACGTCGCTTGTTCTTGTCTTCATTTTTTTCTTAAAAATATATAGGCGATAAGCTCTTTTGACTTCGCAGCTGCCTTGCATTAAAAACGTTCGATTGATGATTTCTGTGTTTCCAGGTTCCAAAGGCCCCCAGGTGCATTGCCATCATCTATGCTAGGATATGAGGCGATGACAGGTTCCTTGGATGATTTTGGATTTGAAGATTACCTTAACTGTAAGGATTGCCATCCTTTTCTGTCCATCAATCTTTTGCTTGCTGCTTCATAACTCTGCAGGCTTTTGTGCAAACTTGCCAGTTATGACTTATGAATTGATTGGTTGGAGTTAGGAAGCTGTTATGGGCATTAGCTTCTTTGCTCACAGTGGAACGCACTCGAGTAAAATTTATATTGATCTGATGGGGTTTGATCCTGGAACACAAAGTTCTTGGGAAATCATGATACGTTTTATTAAAATGGTTCTTTGCAAATTTTCTGTACTTCTCGCTAGTTACATCTAGCATAGAGTTTGTGCTTTATTTAGAATATATAATACCTGCAGAGATCATTATTATAGCTATATTTACAAGGTAGGCAGCTAATGGGTCTTGATCTATTTTTGAGGAATCTCATCAATAACCAACAAAAAAGTGTTCCACAATTTTGTCAACCAAGCTTGTGCCCCTTAGTTTTAACTGCCTTAGCCAGGCATATGGTTTCCATGGCAAAGAGTGCAGTCTGTACATCAATTATCATCTGTGCTTCCACTTATGAGTTATGTTGCGATACTTGAGAAAATAGCTTTCAGTGCAAAGTTTACCCGTGCAAGTTCCCAACCCTTTCCTTGTGTCGTTTACATTGCTAAGAAATGTTCTGTGGTGCTTGCGTTAATTAGTTCTTGTTTCCTTGGCCACTTCTGCAGTGCCCCAAGACTCTGACAGCCTCCGCATACCGGACATGCACCACGGAATGGAGGTTCGCCTTGGCCTGTCGAAGGGGCCCATCTGCCCCAGTTTCAATTGATTCCACCCATGTATTAGTCTTGTGATACGTCGTGCTCCCCGTCCAGCATCTATAACCAGTCACTAGACTGTATCATGGATTTGTGAAACGTGAGAACTAAATTGGCATTGCATCAGTTTGAAATTCCTTAACTTCGATTGTACTGACTCTGTGTTTTCAGTTTTGGACCTCTATTTATTTGCTTGCTGTTCTCTGTTGTTTCTGGGCAACTCTATTCATGTTGACAGACTTAAAAATGCTGATCTGGCCCAGCTCAGCTTCAGGTTTTCAGATTCCTGCTCTGTAGACAGTCTATTGTAGGCAAGGCCAGTGGATCTTCATGTTGGTTCATATCCTTTTTCTAGTCTAGCTATAAGAAGCATCAGGCTTCTTTGCTCTGTTTTGTGAGCAATTTCCTTTTTTGACCTTGAACCTTTTATTTTTGTGGAACCTCAAAAATTATTTTTGAAATCGACCTCAAAACTTTATTCATTTATAAACAGCATAAACAGGGTTACATCATTGATAAGCAGAGGTACAATAGAGGAAGGTGGGTCATGTAAACATGTAGTCCCAGGATCATGATTTTTGCTAAGAACGGCAACTCGTGAGCTACAGTGTTTGCTTCTGTGTATTCATGAACATACTCCACCGTGGCAAAGTCTCTGGAGAGGAAGGAAGATTGCCGCTGCAACCCCCTGCAGAATGGATCTCATCTTGCATGGCTGTAATGACATTTAGGATATCTGAGCTGACGGTTATCCTGTTGCAGCCTAGGGATTCAGCAAATAACAACAGCCCGTGCTAATGCTTCCGCTGATAAAACATCAAGTGCAGTATCTATTCTGACATTCCTTTTGCTGCCATGAACCTTCGTTTGTTATCTTGGATCCACATTGATTTTGACAAAATCTTCCTTGGGCGGCGCCCATACAATCTTCCTCGTCTTTGGACGGTTACCTGAAGCCAGCATGTAGTTTTTGGCGAGGATCTTAATCCACATTGCTCATCTTTCCTGCCAGCGATTAGAGGTGAACTCTGATCCCGGGAGGAGTCGGTGGAGCCTCCCGAATGGGCCCTTAACCACAAAAGAAAAGGGAATTGCTCCCGGCACTTTCAAGCTCTCCTCAAAAAGGGAAAATCCACAAAGAAAAGACTCGTTTGGTTGGTTAGTTGTTTCTCTACTCTGTGGTGAAGGTTTTTCCTAGTTTATTTTGGCAACAAGACTGGTGGAATCTGTCGAGAACAATTCATCGGCTAACCAGAAATTGCCAGCTTGTTGGTCCGTCGCTTCTGTTGCTGGTGCCCCCGAATACCTTTACACTCTGCTGCACTAATCAAGCAAAGGGAGTATACAACTAGCATACGCCAATCTGCAGGTACGATCAGTTGAGTGCGTCTCATTGTCCTCTTGCCACAAGCAAACACAAAACAGGGCAAACACGCTGCACAAAGTTACAAAACCCAAAGCTTTCGAGATAGTTATCGGCATAAGCAATCACGACAGTGGTACAATACGACCGGAGCGCATGCATGGCGGCGAAGCTAGAGTTTAGCCGGTAACCATGAAGACAAAGTACAATCATTAATGTTCAGTTAGTCGTACTTTTGAAATGGATGTTCAGTAATCAGTATTAGCACTGACTAACAGTTGTGCAGGCCTAGATTTGACCTGTAGCGAGAAGCCTTGCTTGCATGAGGCGCCCCGGCAGATAACACTAATTGAGCCCATCATTGCCACTTGGAAAAAGAAAGCCTCTACTAGTCATCTACGCTCCATCCCATTAGCTTTACACTAGCAAACACAGGCTAAGCTCCTCACCTAGCCTGAAATTGCAGAATAATTGCCTCTTTTCCAGCACATTTCGACGATAAAATACGATAAGGAAGGCCACAATGGAGATGATTTGCATGTTGCTACTGAAAAGGCCAACACGGATATAACAAGACAGGGGCCCCGGGGTTCCTGCCTCTTGTGGATTGGTCTAACCCAAGAGGTTGGTATTAGATTAGGAGGATTGCTAGTGTTACTTTTCAATTATGGTGCCTTCTTTTGGAGGAGGGACTCGAGGTCAGGTGTGGCAGTTGCATGAGAGGATTGGAGACAGTGGTCAACTTCTCACCAACTAATTATTTAACGTCTGCTCCATTCTTGTGTTGATCCTAAACAAGCAAGGCCAGGTGGGTGCTACTAATTGTATTTAACACTAGTCTTTGGCAGAATTAGTTAAATAGTGAAGTAGTAGTCGCACCAACTAGATTTGGGCTAACTGTCATGATTGCTCATGTTTTATTCAGACAGAGGTCTTTCCATTCTCATGGTAGATTATATGGCTACGTACTAGTAGTAGTAGTTGATGTATTTTTTATTTGGTTTTGACTTTTGAATCAAAATTAGTACGCTTGTGATACTCATTGCCATAGCAATCAAGTAAAAGGTCAGAGCCAGCAGCCACTACCGGTTGGGTTGGATAGTGGAACTTGGATGCATGCCATGAACTTGTGCCCTCTTTTCAAAAAAGAAAATAAAAGTGCATGGACTTGCGGTAGTGCTTTTCTTGTTTTTGTTTTTGGAAGAGTGGACAGCAACGTATAGTCACTGTACTAGTAGGCAGAGTGCTTGTGGGCCAAACAAATGTTAGCATCTCCAAAAATCGACGCGTGCATTGTACCACGCATGCTGCTCCAACCGTAAGTTCGATTTTCATTTATACATGTCAAATAACCTTTTGATCTGTGATGGACATGTACACCATAATGTTACATCCCCATCTTGGTGTTGCCAGGATAGCTACTGCTCATGCATATAACGCGCAGTTGCGCCACAAACTTTAGCAGAAGGAACCGAGGAGAGAAACCCCCACTAATAATAACGTCCCATCAACGCTAATTGAATACCGTGTCTTGTATGCATGGGTAACATTGGATGTACGTAACAGCTCTTAAATTTTTTGTCTAGCCGATGGAACAACCTGCCGGCATGATGCGAGACATTGAGCTTTGTTAGTTAGGTGCGGCGTCAATTCGCCATGGCGTCCGTCTGGCGAGCCAGCGAACGCACCAACCAAACCCTATCTATCTATTTGTCTAGAAGAGTACTGTCTTGCCCATCACTTGGTTCGGTTATGGCCATGGGGCTACTACCATCGTCCATAGGGCGGAATGTTGCTCGAGCTTGTCCCGCCCACAAGCCAAGCAACCAAAGGCAATGGGAGAGGATTGCAGCAAAGGCAGGCAGAGCCATCGATATCTTCTGGATGGCGAGCAAAAAGAGGGACACACACTGGTACATGCCTACACGTCGTCTCCCTGTTGATGATCTCTTGTACGTGCGCACTGATCGACCTTGTTTGCAGATGGTGTGCTATTTCAACTGTGAATAGATGATTTTTTTTCTTTTTAAAATGAGATCCATGGATACTAGCATTCAGGACATATTTTTATAGAAGGAGCCCACCCAAATGAGCCCACCCAAATACGACGGGCACGCTACGGTAATTAAGACTGTGGATGCACACGGCAGTTTCCGGGCAAAAAAGAACCATGAATTTGCACAGACGGCTCTGTTTATCATCTTCTTGACTTCTTATATTTCGCTCAAGACATGGAAAATATTTGGTCATGGTCTCCTAGTGCAGCCCGTGGCAAACCGTACGTACCAATCAACATGACCGTCACTAGCTTATCTAGTTCTCTTCCTTCCTTGTCACATGCAGTAAAAAAACTGCAGAGGAAATTGACAGTCTGAGATAAGAGGATGTAAATAAAGAGTCCCGCTTCAGTACAACCCCCCCATAAAACGTATAAAGGGGCAGTATAGACTTTTCACATGGTATTCCTACTTTGTATGTATGATGCCCTACATACCCCCGGACTGGGCCGGCCCATGAAGGTTTCGGCAGTAGAGACCGCACGCATACAGTACGTCAGCGATCTAATGTGTAGATTGGAATAAAAAGCGAACTCACAATGATTCGAACTCTGCACCTCTAGCCGACAAAAGATTTTTTTTTTGAAAGGGCTAGCCGACAAAAGATAGTAGCGAGCCAGTCACCCTGAGAAGCTTTGGTGACAAAAACTGAGCGCGCCCGTTAAAGAACTGTACTATACAGAATCTGGCCAGTTTTTGAATCTCTTTCTCTTTTCTTGGAAATTGTGAAAATTCTTTAAAACGCAAGTAATGTCTGAAAATCCGACAGTTGTCTGAACCACTCTAATAAACTTTCAAAACTCAATTATTTTAAAAAAAGTGCCCTTTTTGACATATATTTTTTAGATCCTGAACATTTTCTGAAAAAATCAAAAAAATTGGAATTTAGAGAACAAAACCTGTTAAAAGAAACATTTTCGAAATATTGAATTTTTCAAAAGAGCGATCAGTTTTTGAAATTCCCAAAAAGAATTAGTTTTGAGAAAATATGAAAACAGGACATTTTTTCATAGTGTGAACAGTTTTCAGAAAACAAGAACATTTTTTAAATTGTCGTATATTATCGGAACTTATGAAAACAATATGAAAACACGAGCATTTCTTAAATAAAAAAACTAATAAATAAATATTTTTAGAAGTCGTTATTAAATTTTTAAAGAAGAAATTTTTTTTCTGAATTTTCCGAATTTTTGAGAAAACGTGAATGTTTTTAGAGTTTGACTAAACTCCAGCACGGATCACTTTTTAATAATCAGAAAAAAAATTAGAGAACATGATTTTTCTGGAAAAACATGTACATTTCTTAAATACTAAACAACTTTTTAAAACGTAAAAATATTTTTGAAATTTATGAAAAAAAAGTCACAAACATTTTTACAAAGAAAAATAAATATAAAAATAACAAATAAACAAAAAACAAAAACAATGAAAAAAACAGAAAGCAAAAGAAAAAAGGAAAAAGAGAGAATATAACTGGAAACACTGTAAAATAAAAATTACAAAACTAGAAGGGTAGTTCCTACGCTATCTGCAGAAATGGCCGGCCTAAACACGTGAGAGCATGACACAACTTACAAACGGTGTCAGAATTCGTTAAAACATGGCATAGGTGCCTACCATGGGCGTAAACACCCGCTGACAAAATTTAGGAACATTTGAAGCATGTCCAAAACACGACCATGTTCAACGGAGGGTGGTTGGGTAGGCCCAGAAGATTCTTTGTGAGAGCATGCTTGTTTCTCGACATCCTTGAAATGAACCCAATTTTTTTGATGTCCTTATATGACCAATTCAAGGCATCATGTCAAGTTGTTTTGGTTTCCGACAAATTTTGCATTTTTCGGAGTTTTCTCGGTTAGAAAAGAGCGATAAATGGCCGGATGTGTCGCAACTTGCATACCGTGATAAAAGTCGTTCAACCTTGCATGCATGCCTACCGTGGGCATCCCACCTTCTTGCAAAAGTTGGGTCATTTTAAGATGTCCAAAAACAGACGGTATTCGACGAAGGGTGTTCGGGTTCATTTGAAAGCACGTTTTTTTTCGACGACTGTCAAATGGTCCAAATGCTTTCGTTCAGCTTCTATGACCAACAATGCATCATGCCAAGTTGTTTGGATTTTTGACAAGTTTTGCATTTTCTGAAGTTTTCTTGGTGACAAGGGCTGATAAATGGCCAGAAGTAAACGCGTCGGAACTTATTAATACCTGACATGAATGGCTCATATGTTTGTGGTAGGCTGCTTCAAGAAGTTGGGAGCATTTATCCATAATCCAAAGAAACACCATTTGAAAAGAGTGTGCCACACAAGGCCTCCCTGAGCATGTTGTTTTTCCTAATTGGTTGCTTCTGTTAATTGCAATTTTGTCATTATCAATCAATATGAAGATTTTCTTATGTCCTAACCATTTATTGAAATTTCTCGACAATTTTGAAATTTCAAATTGTATATGAAAAATTACATACTTGAACACTTTTTTTTCCATAATTGTAACGAAATGGCAACAATTGATGAAAATTGTAAAACCTGTAATTTTTTTTAAATTCATCTTTTTTTATTAAATGCAAACATTTCTAAAATTTGTTAACTAAAAATCCAAAACGGACATGTTGTGAAATTCCATAGCATATTGTCTAATTGTAAACTATATTTGGAAAAAAGGATCTGGTATTCTAAACAAAATTTCAAATGTTTGAACAGGTTCCAAAAAGAAGAATAAAGTTCAAGAAGGAGAAAAATGAATTAACAAAAATGAGAAGAAGAACCAAAAAATAGAGAACAAAAAATAGCTTATGCCCTACGAAACAAAAACATGTATTCAGAAAATGTTCGTAATTTGGAAAAAAGTTTGTGGTTTCAATGCTCGAATTTTTTTTTAAAAAAATGTTTGTGTTTGTCAGTACGCGACACATCTTCCACGGACTTGCTGGGATTGAGTCCTTGCAGTCACCCATTTCTTTTTGCTTTGATTTAAACGCGAATAGCCCACCGGACGGAAAAAAGGTACTAAAAATTAAAGTGCAATAGTAGGAGCTAGATCCTTACCCCTCGTGGCCTTTACTGGCACAAACAGCAAGTACGCCAAATCATCTGAATAGTAATAGTTTGCATAGGTATCTTATATGATCATTTGGACAGATCAAATTCGAATATTTTGAAAACAAAATTGTCCGGTAGCGTATTTTCTCGGGGGTAACGGAAAATCCGGTTTCGACCGGTTTTCCAAGAAATTCGTCCGAGAAAAAACAATCTAGTTACAGTACGTCAATTCTATTTGATGCAATATGGCGCGGCATATGTGTCACCAAATATAGTTTGTCCGACTGGCTAGCGTCCTGTTCACCAAACATCGTGGTTGTGTGTTCGATCCCTAGTAGCTTGCGTTGTTTTTTTGATTTTCGATGCCCCGCTACAGTATACACTCACTAATGGGCCAGCCCATGGCGAACTTTCTCGGGGCTGTCTTTAATTTTATAGCGCGAGGTACGTATTTCTAAGAAAGACCATCCTACCCTTTATTACGAAGGGATATCAAAAAATCTCGATCCCTAGTAGCCTGCGTTGTTTTTTGATTTTCGATGCCCCGCTACAGTATACACTCACTAATGGGCCGGCCCATGGCGGACTTTCTCGGGGCTGTCTTTAATTTTATAGCGCGAGGGACGTATTTTAAGAAAGACCATCCTACCCTTTATTACGAAGGGGTATCAAAAGATCTCCTCCGTTGATGTGTTTAGGGGGGTTGTACCGAAGCGGAAGTGGTAAATTAATTAATTAAAACGATTGTTCTAGGGCAGTTTTGGTGACCCTTTATTATAGCAGATCGACGACGATCACTAGTAGAAAAAGGGTCAAACGTGAAGCACATTAGTGCCGGTTTGAATTAGAGCCGACACTAATGTGCACATTAGTGTCGGTTCGTGGCGGCGATCAATAGTACCGGTTCGTGGCGAACCTTTAGTACCGGTTCATGCCATGAACGGTACTAAAGAGGTTGTGTCAGCCTGCGGTCAGGCTATGGCCCCACCATCACCATTTAGTGCCGGTTCGTACCACGAACCGATACTAATGAGGTTATGGTAAGCTGTTTTTAGTCCGACTGGCTAGTGTCCTGTTCACCAAACGTCGTGGTTGTGTGTTCGATCCCTAGTAGCCTGCGTTGTTTTTTTGATTTTCGATGCCCCGCTACAGTATACACTCACTAATGGGCCAGCCCATGGCGAACTTTCTCGGGGCTGTCTTTAATTTTATAGCGCGAGGGACGTATTTCTAAGAAAGACCATCATATCCTTTATTACGAAGGGGTACCAAAAGATCTCAATCCCTAGTAGCCTGCGTTGTTTTTTGATTTTCGATGCCCCGCTACAGTATACACTCACTAATGGGCCGGCCCATGGCGGACTTTCTCGGGGTTGTCTTTAATTTTATAGCGCGAGGGACGTATTTTAAGAAAGACCATCCTACCCTTTATTACGAAGGGGTATCAAAAGATCTCCTCCGTTGATGTGTTTAGGGGGGGTTGTACCGAAGCGGAAGTGGTAAATTAATTAATTAAAACGATTGTTCTAGGGCAGTTTTGGTGACCCTTTATTATAGCAGATCGACGACGATCACTAGTAGAAAAAGGATCAAACGTGAAGCACATTAGTGCCGGTTTGAATTAGAGCCGGCACTAATGTGCATATTAGTGTCGGTTCGTGGCGGCGATCAATAGTACCGGTTCATGGCGAACCTTTAGTACCGGTTCATGCCACAAACCGGTACTAAAGAGGTTGTGTCAGCCTGCGGTCAGGCTATGGCCCCACCATCACCATTTAGTGCCGGTTCGTACCACAAACCGGTACTAATGAGGTTATGGTAAACTGTTTTTAGTCCCACCTTGCTTCCCTAACAAGGCTTTTACCACCATAAATATGTTACTTCTCAAACTATCACAAGCACTTGGTCTTCATTGAACTTTATGTGTAGAATTTGTGACCGCAATATGAGTCTTCATCGGTTTAAAAATCGTTGATGACTCATATTGACAATTCAGGTTGTACACACAAAGGTCATTGATGATCAAATTATTTTTGATGTATAAGAGATTATATTGACAATTTAGACTGTAAAGAAATATAAGATCATGATCTAAATGCTCTTATATTTTTTGCATTCAGTATGCACCATTCAAAGCGACGCCATCAACTTTCAACCGTTTATGCCTTCATTTGCTATTTTTCATGCATTCAATGATTTGTTTTGAGAACTAAATGACCTGGAAATTGAAAAGCACTACAAATGAACTCTGAAAAAGTTGAAACTTGGCATGGTATCATCATTTCACCCACATAGATTGTTCAAAAAAGTAGAGAGGGTTACGGCAAAAACTGGATGCACTTCGTTTACAAACTGGACAATCTCTTTCGAAGTATTCCGGTTTTTGACGAAATTAAACTCATCTGTTACAAAGGCATTTCATTTTTTTAAACTTATTACAACTCCAGACTTTTTGTGTATTCAGTATGCACCATTCAAAGCGACACCATCAACTTTCAACCATTTCTGCCTTCATTTGATATTTTTCATGTATTTAATAATTTGTTTTGAGCTAAATGACACTAAATTTTGTGCAGGCAGCGCACCACCTTTACTACCGGTTGGTGGCTCCAACCGGTACTAAAGGGTGACCAGTACTACAGTTGCTTAGTAAGCTATTTTTTAGTCCCACCTCGGCAAGAGAGAGGGACTAGGAGCGATTTATAAGCCCTGAGTGCAGAGACGATGAAGAAGAGGCTCAATGCTCACGTTGCTTAGCTTCAAGCCTTCAGGAATATGGCAGATTGCACGGAGCTATGCGCAGTGCAGTTTACGCTATTCCGAAAGGCTTGAAGCAAATTAACAAGCATTGCACCTCTTTTTTATTTTTAATAACTTATTACAACTCCGGACTTCTTCTGTTATGGCAAAAACTAATTGCACGTCGGCATTTCTTTTTTTTAAACTTTGGTTATAACTCCAGACTTTGACCATCAAGTTTTGCAGAAAAGAAAAAATAGCAGAAAAGAAAAAAAAACTATAACTAAAAAGAAAAAAAACTATATAAAAAACTACTCAGAAATAAATAGAACAAAATAAATATAGCAGAAAAGTAAAAACTACTCAGAAATAAATAGAAGAAAAAATAAAGCCGAAAAGAAAAAAAATTATATTTGCTATTTTTCAATCGTTTATAAAATGACCGTGAAATTGAAAATCACTACAAAATGAACTCTGAAAATGTTGAATTTTGACAAACTAGATGAAAAACTACTCACAAATAAATAGAAGAAAATAAATATAATAGAAAAGAAAAAACTATATAAAAAACTACGCAGAAATAAATAGAAGAAAATAAAGCAGAAAAGAAAAAAACTATAAAAAAATTGGGGCGCTGCCCTGTGGGCCTGCTAGGCCACGGGCGTGCAATTACAGGCTTTAAAGGCCCAGCAGACTCACAGGGCAGCACGCAGAATTTAGGCCCACAAGCCTGCTATATAGAGGAGTTCGAAGAGGTAGCCGCGACTAGGTTTATAAACCAGTGCGGCTGCCCTTCGCCCGGCGAGGTGGGACTAAACTTTGGGGTGACAGCGCGAGGCTTTTAGTACCGGTTGGTGGCTCCAACCGGTTGGTGGCTCCAACCGGTACTAAAGACCACCCTTTAGTACCGGTTGGTGGCTCCAACCGGTACTAAAAACCACCATTTAGTACCGGTTGGAGCCACCAACCGGTACTAAAGGCCTGCCCTTCCCGCCTCTTTACCTGGCCAAAGTTGGCCTTTAGTACCGGTTGGCAGGCCTTTAGTACCGGTTGGTGGCTCCAATCGGTACTAAAGGCCTCTCCTATATATACAACACTTGCGAAAATTCAGTTAGATCTCCCCACTTCTTTCGTCTCAACCTCTCGCGCCCGTCGCCCGTCATCGTCGCCGCCGCCCGTCGTCCGTCGTCGTCATCGTCGTCGTCCCCGCCGCCGCCCGTTGTCATCGTCGTCTCGCGCCGCCGCCCCGAACGCCGCGCGCCGCCGTCCGTCGTCGTTCCGCCGCGGTCCCGTACGTACGTCTCTCGCACTCCTCGCGTACCCGCCGCGCCGCCGTCCGTCGTCGTCGCACCCGGCCCGTACGCCGGCGCCCCCGCCCGTACATATGGGGCGGCGGCGTACGGGGCCGCACACACAGACATACACACACATATATACATACACACACATACACACACACACACATACATACATATATACGTACACACATACACATACATACACACATACACACACATTTTTTTTTTACTTATTTTCTATTTTTTAGAAAAGTTAATTAGATGATCGAATCTTAGATGAATTAGCTAGATAGAAAATTGTTGAACTAGAGATTTGAACTAGTTGAATAATTAATATAACTAGTTTATTTTTAGTAAGAAAATTGTTGAACTAGTTTATTTAGGTATATGAGATTTGAACTAGTTCAATAATTAATATAATTAGTTTATTTTTAGTAAGAAAATTTAGGTATCTGAGATTTAATGATCTAAGTAAAATATTATTTGTTAATGCGTTTTTCTGTTTATTTAATTTTTTTATATATTTTGAGTTTATATAAATGTTAGATTAATGTCGAATGTTAGATGAATTAGATAGAAAAGTTAAATATATAGTAATGTCAATTGTTAGAGATGAATATAGTTAGATATATTAATGTCAAATGTTAGATGAAGATATATTTGGCTAGATATTAATTAATGTTAGATAGTAATAGGTGTTTAATGTTTCACCTATATGAACATAGGAAATGTCATCTGATGACGAAAAATATTTTATTATGTGCGAACACTGTGAAGACCAGCGCGGCCTGTGCGACAGAAATTTTTCTTGTTGATGGTAGGCGCTTCAGCATCAAGCTAGATGAGACATTCGAAGTTGATACAGTAAGTCATTTTGGCAATTATTATTTGAATGCAAAACTTATGCTTCATTTGCTTCAATTTATAATTTTAAATTTTCACTATTCTACTAGCACATCCCCTGACATACAAGAATTTTTGTCTTGGATAAGATAGGTTTTAGTGCTATAGATGATATGGAGGTAAAGAGAGTTTACTTGAAGACGGAGCATGGGTATACTTTCAACGTCAAATTATATAATGGAGACACATACACCCATTTTGAATGCAAAACTTGGCAAGCACTATGCAAGACTTATGCATTTGAGCCTGATATGGGTCGATGTGCAAACGCCTCCAGTTCTACCATTACGTGAGTTTTTCTCAACCATGCATGCATATGTTTATGTCTTTGATACAGTTTATTCAAAAATAGTTGACAACTAATTTGTATTGTCAGCTTATTTCGATTCAAACAAACATGTCCGGCGCTTGGTAGACATGACCTAGTACTGCCCCGGGGCTCAACTAAACTGTGAGGAGATAAGTCATTATGTTTCATGGCTTGAGGATCTTAATAGTGTCAAGATAAATTTTTTTCCTGAACTTAGAAATGTTAGTACTCAAAACGTGCGACCAATGGTGATCGTATTGAACTACGGTCATATCTATAATCGAAAGATGGTAATATTTTAACTATTTGTCCTTAATTAGTGCATCTTTTGCATACATTATTTTTGAAGCTAAACTTTCATTGCTTAGTATATTAATTATTATATGATGTTCTTTAACAGGGACTTCCGATGACAGTTGTGCCTCAGTGGATCGAGACTAAAGGTGACATGTCAATGGTTAGCTTACGGCCAAGATATCCTACATTACACATGAGTGCATTCAGGATTTCTGAAAGCGAAGAATGCTTAATAGTGAAAGATTGGAGCAAAATTGTTAACGATCGCAGAGAAGTACTAGGGGGCAGCAAGGAGAAGCGCAACCCAAGATTAGGAGACAGATTCATCTGCATGCTCCAGTATGATGAATCAGGAGAGCTATACATGTTCTATGCTATTCTACCTGAGAGGGAGCAGCAGGAGTAGCTAGCTACTAGTTCATGCTCTTAATTAGTACTTGTCTCATGTCCGTGTCCTGAACTTCGATGTTGGTGATGATTATGTTGAACTCGATGATATATTTGCTTCTGTTACAAAGTGAATGTTTCCTCTTTAAGCTAGCCAGTGTTGGTGATGATTAGATAGCTAGCGGTAATGACTATGATGATTAAATAGTGGTATAATTAGACGACTACGATGATTTTTAGCTAGCTAGAGTTTATTTATTTATTAATATGCGATGATGATGATGATGACGACGACGACTACAACTCATTATAACGTAAAACAATCCTAAATTAAATTGATAACACAAATTTAATTGAAAAATAAAAAACAAAACAAAAACATTTAGTACCGGTTGGTGTTACCAACCGGTACTAAAGGGCTCCCGCCCCCCGGAGCTGGCTCGTGCCACGTGGTTTCCCTTTAGCACCGGTTCGTGCTGAACCGATACTAAAAGGGGGGAGTCCTTTAGTGCCCACACTTTAGTGCCGGTTACTAAACCGGCGCTAAAGGGCCTTACGAACCGGTGCTATTGCCCGGTTCTGCACTAGTGGATGGATGCAGGTGCACCAGCGTTGTCTGTTGGCACGGGCCAGGTGTCCTGACCCGGCCATGAAGACCAGTCTTGGATGGATATAGGCAACAAGTTTAACAACTCACACGCATTCGAGGCTTGCACGGCAGGGTTGGCACCTGACATTCTCCAGCAACGAACATACCAACCTTCACAAAAGCTCCCAACAAATTCCAGCTTCCACATGCATTGTGGTGCATACTCAAGAGGGGTATAACTTTCTCCTCTTCTATAAAGCTACGGTACGCCTTTGGCGTACCCTCGAAAAAAAGAGGGGAAAAAAGTCCAATTATGTTGTGTACAAATATCCTATCAAAAAGCTATATGTGAATTTTGCTTTGTTTTGGGATACCGATTTTGAACCGCGCCCAGACTCGTATCCATAGACTGGACCTACTTGCGGTGCGAAACAAAACATGTATGTGAGGATGTGCACGGAATATTATACTGTTGAGGATCTTTAGGTATATTTGACAAGAGTTTGCAGGATGGTTAGCGTGTTTCTGTGGCTAGAGTTTGTATGACGTTTTAGATGTTGTTACATGTGTTTGAAATTAGACAATAAAATTTAGAGTATGTTTTGAGCGCTAAATTAATATGACTTACATTAGGATTGTCTTACGTATGTTTGTTCCAGAGTTCACTTAAATTGCATATACTAAGCACATTCTAAATATGTATTCCCTATCCATATTACTTATCACTGTGTACTAAATCAGCGAAAAGTAATATGGATCAAATGGAGCATCATATTTGTAAGGTCCATTAATTCACACCATGTATCGCTTTGAGCATTTTATTGTAGCCGATCAACTATAGTTATTGCTGTGAACACTAAGGCCTAAGAGTTGACCCATAAAACTTAGTTGTTTGAAGAATATGCTAGAAGTCAGAAATACGTCAGATGTCTTTGTAGATCATGCAACACCCTTTTTCTTATGAAGCATGACATAATATCTTAGAAGAACTCCGAAGCATTACCTGATATCCATGGTTGTCAAGCCTCATTCCAGTAATTTCTCGTAGTATTGTCTTTCTACAAAGAATTTGTTCTTCAATTGCCCCTTATTTTATTATATCTCCATCATTTTCTATAAACTTTGTCCTCCAAGTGCCTACAGAAAAAGAAAATGTTCCACATGATAAGTCATGCTTTTTGGCAAAAATAACTTAAAGATTGTGTTTCATACCAAGCTACTAAACCTTGCTTCATCAACAGTCAAATTGTTAGCTTTTTTCTATGCGTGTGGAAGTAACATAATGGGCTGTAACATAACTTGGTCTTACCTTTGAATCTATGTTTCGGTTGTAGAGATAAGTAAGGGACAATTGCATTCTTGCCCTTAGTTGGTTCCTACCCATGGGTTTTGCCTCTACTTTCCGACTCTACTCAGTTTTGGCCCTTAAAAAGAATTTTAGGTCGCCCGAATGCCCTTCCATCATCGTGCCATACGGTCAAAGGCATTTGCCTTTATTTTGGACTAAAATGCCCCTGGTAGCTGGCAGAGGTGTTTTGTCCCGATGGTTGGCGAGTTGAGGTTCAGGCGGCGGTGATCCTGCCAACTGGCATGAGAAGAGGACCATCTGGCTGCTCGGGCGAAAGCCTTGCTCTGACTTGCCAGATATGATGACGTGACACCTGAGGGAACCACACACCTTCTTAGAGGCATCATCGCTCGAGGGCCTACGCCCTTCTTCCTCACACTTTGGGGAAAAACCTAGTTTTAGGTTCCTAGAATGGACAATGGTGGCGCTCATGTGTCACTGTCCTTCCCAGAGATATCGTTTTAGAGTAGATTTCGTTTGCTGGTCTTGTCATTGCTTGCTGTGGGGATGCTAGGGCGGCGTCCATGGATTGATGTGGTGTGGTTTCCTACTTGGCGACGATGTCGGCTTCGAGCATCTTTGATAGTCCGTTTCATCGGGCGTGTTCGACGGCCGTTGTGTCTCACCATGTCTTTATGAAGTCTCAGCTGCTGAGGAGGAGCCTTCGCGCCGATAATGACACATGATGCTTGGTTCATGTCGGTGCTTGCTCGACACAGGCTCCGTGCTTTTCTCTTGCAATGTTCGTCGACAGAGTCAGAGCGGACTGGTTGCCGACTCATGTTGTTGACAGTTTTGCATAAATCGGAATGGGTCTCATCATCTGTCTGCTGTGAGGGCTACGTTGGTTGTCGTCGATGGTGGAGTCGGAGTCACGGGCTTGTAGAGGAGTGATGACGATGACACTGATTGTCAACGTTGACGGGACTTTCTCCTTGACGCTGTGAGTATTTGTGTGGGTAGTCATGTCAACTGGGTGTCCTGTTGTTGCGGATTTGTTGTGACACCTTTTGTCCGGTTTTCTGGTGATTAATCAGGAAACTCTTTTATTTCTTTTTAATGAATCGAGATCTTCATGACCGACTTTCAAAAAAAGAGCAACCACAGGACTGTTTTCCCAGCCGCTACGGTGTCCGCACGCCTAAATTCAACTCATGGGTGACGGAATCATCGCCGGAATTGCCTGGTCGTGCAAGTTGACATGAGCCAGGAGCTGTTTACCCGTATACATCGATCGATGCACGGCTCTGGCCTTCGACAAATTAACACAGGTTCCTTTTTTTGCGGGTGAATTAACAGAAGAAAATGACACTGATGCAATCGGCCCGGTGAAGGAGGGGCCGATCTCCAGACCTCCCGAGGCCCCCGCGTCGTCCCCGCTCGGGCGACTCGGGCGGGATCCAAAACCCTAGCCGCCAGGGGTTCCCATCTGTCCTCCCCTTCCTATAGCCCGGCGCTGATGGCAGTGGCGGGGTCTTCTCTCTTGCCTGCGCCGTGCAGGCGGTGCGGAGCCCCGCGGCGTGGGTGGCACGGCCGATTTGGCCTGGCGGCGCGGCGGGCCTGCCTTCCGGCGGCGGTGCGGCGGCTGCCTCGGCCAAGGGCGGCGATGGTGGGGTGCGGCAGTCGGCCCTGCCTCGGGCTGCGTGGCGGCGTTCGGCGGCGGCGCCGGGTCTGCGGCGACACATCATTTGACCTCGGATCGGCGGTGGCGGCATGGAGGGCCTGGTGGTTGGGTCGGCACCATGCGGGTTGTGCCCTCCGGACATATCTGATCTGGCCGGTGCGGCCTGCTCCATGTGTGGCGGCTCAGATCGGCGGCGACCCGTGCACACAATACGTGATGGAGGTTCTTCGAGCGGATCCGGGTGAAAACCTTGTGCTCGGCTTGATGCCAAGACCGGCGTTGGTGGCACACTGCGTTGTCATTACCTTCTTGAAGGCATCGCCGTGAAGAAGCTCTAGACCTCTATCCGCTACCTCCGGGGGAAACCCTAGATCAGTTGATCGGATGACGGCAGCGCGTTGGTGTCGTTTCCTCCTTGGGGGCGTCATTCTTGGAGGCGTACACGGGATCGAGGGACCAGCGGGCGCCTTTTTTGGTGGAGCGGTACTTCATCCTTCACATTGATGACGGCGGATCTCGGCGGCGTGGTGCAGTGGAGACTCCGCGCCCGATGCGCGGTGATGGACTCGCGCAGGTGGAGGTAGTTGTCTGGCGTCAAGGTGGCGTCAATGGCGGAGTGGCCTGACAAGGTAGAAGCCTCAATATTTGCTCTGAAGACGGACCTGTGGAAGATGGCGGCGACGACACATGTGAGTACGTCAGACCAGTTTATGCCCCAGACCCGGTATGTGGCTCGGCTGGGGCTTCTGGCTTTTGATGATAGGCTTAGGTGAGTTGACCGGGTATTTGGCCCAGGTAGCACCCCTTCATCATATGGATATGAGTAGTGGCATATGTTGCCAAGATGGCGGATTCAGACATATTGTTGTAATACTTTATAAGGTTCTCGAGAATAATCAATAAAGTGGCCGTATGCATCTCCCAGATGCAGGCCGGGGGCCATCCTCCTTTTCTAAAAAAAAATGTAATCGGCCCGGTTGGTGGATGGGTCCGTGCATTTTTGTTGTTGTTGACCATGACCAAAATCGAAACTGCCTACCGTACTATGATTTTTGGTACGATTTTGTACGACAAGAAACATGCACGTTTCTTGAGGTTTGAGCCCACACCATCAGATGAGTCTGGTCGTACAAAAATCGTATGAATTTCTGTCATACGTATAGCAGCTCTCGACCAGAATCTGAGTCATTCCTGCGACGGCATGGCGTGGACCATGGCAGTGTCTTTTACCGGATAGATAGATTACGATTAAGCCGCAGAGGCATGCAGCTGGACAGCAAAAAATGGATTCCTATAGCTAGTACCTGGAACCTTTCTGCTCTGCTGCTAGCTTTGTCCTGTCCAGTGTACATACTCACGGAGTCACGGCCGCCACGAGACGAGCTTTCCAGCTTCGATCAAACCAAAAGAGCTCCCTCCCTCCCTCCAAGATACACTCATGCACTGGATACACTACACCACTTGCATGTACACACCAAAAAGGAAACTTCCTTAATTATATGTGGTTTTTCTACGGTGTCATTTAACTACTACAAGTACGATCAACCACCAAAGCTTTGCTCTTTTGTGGGTAGAAAGCACCAGAAGTCCATAGCTCGCTGGTTGTTCCATATACTGAAATGAAAAAAATATGCACGTAGAGGATGGACACAACTACATGCATGTAACATTTGAAACTTAAATATGACTGTGTACAAATAAAAAAACTGACCAAGGTTTAGGTAAGAGCATCTACATCCGGATTTAGCAAATACGGCCCCCAAAAACGTCTGCGGACGCTCCCGGCCAGTGTCTTGACGTGTCCATTTGAGCCCTATTTGTCCATGCATGGGGTCATGCTTATCATTTTCTCCTTCGGCCATTTTCATGTGATTGGCGAGATGAAAAGAGAGAAAGAAAAGAAAGAATAAAGAAAGAGAAAATGTGGCATGAGGTGGGTTGCGTCCTACATGGCGGAGTGACCGGACGCGTCCAGACGTGTATGCGAGCCCTCATATGATCCCGTATTTGATCACAATATGAGGGTGCGGACAACCCGAACGTATAGGGATGATATGAGGAGTCCGGTTAGGTCATCATTTTTCTTCTCTCACATGTCCGGTGACTGAATGGACGCGTCTGCGATCGTTTGAGACCGGTTGTGCTCGGTGGCCCATTCTGGCTGGCGACACCACGCCACCTCGGGTTTCCCTGCAGCAAGCTGCCGGGGACCATATGGGCAGGGGCTCGATGTCTTCTACCACGACCTCCACGTCCGTTGCCTCGTGGCCAGGAGATGCATGCTGGTGAACTACAAGGTTGGGGGAAGGTGAGGTGAGATGCAGCCAGGGACGGGACCACCTCAGACCGGCCATCGGCGAGGCTACCGATCAAGGTGATGGCAAGGCGGTCGGGGCAGAGAGAGAGAGGAGGCGGAGAGGAAGGCGTCAGTTTGACCAAATAATATCCTACGTGGCAAGTGAGTAGAGAGAAAAACGCCGCCATGTGGACAATTTTGCACTCAAATCTGGTTTTGAAGAAAACTTACCCGGTTTTGAGACTCGAGGGACCAAATGTCTCCTAAAACTTGCTGAGGGATCAAGTGTATACTTTTGGTGAACTTGATGGACGAAAAACATACTTTTCTCTATGTCAACATTCACAGTATCAAATCAATATCGTTAGTAGTAATACTATTCATCACCCAGGTTGCAGAATAAGTTATTCTTCACTCGAGGTAATCTTACGATCGCTTCATAAATAAATTATGTTTGGAATACAAATAGTTACATTCGTATTGATTCACAACGTAAAATATGGTATAAGAAAATAAAAAAAATAGGTTATAAGACCAGAAATATCGCATTTTATATATGTTTTTACGTTTGTAACTTTACGTAACATAATTTTTTTTACGGTGAGTATATATTTTCTTATGTTCTCTTTTTACGTACGAAATAAGACAAAATTTATGAAACCTAAAAATGTGGTGCATTGACGTCAAAATAGAGGGGGGCGAAGTTAACTATTCCTCACCCAGGGTGACGAATAGCGCGATCCATATCGTTAGATTCATTATAAAATGTAATTTCATATTATATATATACTTGGTATTCTAGATGTTGATATTCTTCTATAAAAGTTTGGTCAAACTTTATAAAGTTGACTTAATACAAATCTTATACGCGAAGTATAAACGAACAAGGGAGTACAATCAGTTGAGTGTATCTGCTTGTCCTCTTGGCACAAGCAAACACAAAGCAGGGCGAGCACGCCGCATAAAGTTACGAACTTGAAGCTTTTCGGGATAGTTATGCTAATAGTACAAAGACAAAAGAAAGATGGACCAGCAAAGCCATGGGAGGCATTTCGCCATTAGCATAAGCAATCACGACAGTGGTACGACCGGAGCGCATGGCGGCGAAGCTAGAGTTTAGCCGGTAACCATGAAGACAAAATACAATCATTAATGTTCAGTTAGTAGTACTTTTGAAATGGATGTTCAGTAATCAGTATTAGTACTGACTAACAATTGTGCAGGCCTAGACTTGCATGAGACGCCCCAGCAGATCACTAATTGAGCCCATCATTATCACTTGAAAAGAAGCCTCTAGGCTCTATTGTCTATTCCATTGCGCTAGCAAACAGAAGCTAGGCTCCTCTCTTCTCCTTACCTAGTCTGAAATTGCCAAATAATTGCCTCTTCTCCAGCACATTTCAACAATAAACTAACACAACTAAGGCCACAATGGAAGATGATTTGCCCGTTGCCACTGAAAAGGCCAACAAGGATATAGCAAGATAGGGGCCCCGGGTTATTGGCTCTTGTGGATTGGTGTAACCGAAAAGTTCAGAAGAATTGGTAGCGTCACTTTTCAATTATATGGTTCTTTTGGAGGACGGACTCGAGGTCAGGTGTAGCAGCTGCATGAGAGGCAGCAGTAGTCAACTTCTCACCAACTAATTATTTAACATTTGTTCCATTCTTGTGTTCATCCTAAACAAGCAACGTCAGGGTCAGGTGGTTGCTACAAATTAATTAACCCTAATCATTGGCACAATTAGTTAATTAGAGTAGTAGTCGCACCAACTAGATTTGGTCTTAGCTGTCATGATTGCATAATGGTTTCTTCAGACAGAGGTCATATGTCTTTCCATTCTCATAGTTCTAGTACATATGGCTATATGCTACTACTCCCTCTGTAAACTAATATAAGAGCGTTTAGAATACTATCTAAACGCTCTTATATTAGTTTATAGAGGGAGTACTTTTTATATGTTCAGTTATAGTTTAGACTGAAATTACTAGTACACTTGTGATACTATTTGCCATACTAAGTAACACAGTAGGGCCAGCAGCCATTACCAGTTGGGTTTGATTTGTGTGGACAAGAATGTTTTTTTCTTGGAGTGAACAAGAATGTAGCGAGTTAATGAATTTACAAAATTAAACGTAATGTGGTCGGACCGTGTGGTCACTTTTCACTTTATTAACATGTCAAATAACCTTTCGATCCAGTGATGGAGATATACACAACAATATTACATCTCCATCTAAATTTTTATTGAGCCCAGAACAATGCGTGTGCTTTGCAACATGATATAAATATTTAATATGTTAGCTTATGATTTATCTGCCCATATTAGAGTGATTGTGTAAATATATGTTTATCAAATCCTGCCCGTGGTTTACCTTATAATCCATGAGAAGTTTGGTAAGTAAGTTAAAGTGAAATTATTTCAGATGATGGGTAATTAAGGTGATTAATTATCACACAGGAAGGTTGGACGAAGGGATGGTGGGAAGAATTACATTCTTTTTTAGTAGTATATAGATATAGAGATGGTTTTTTTAGCGAAAAAGCCTAAGGCCATATATTAAGTATCAAATGTCTTTTCCCGGCAAAAAAATATCATATCTCCTTACAAACACATCTTTACATAAAAATAAAATTACATCCAAATTCTTAGGGGTGTCAAAGTATTTTTCCTCCCGCATAAATTGGCGGCATGTCGTAAGCAAAGCTCGTTGCCGCCCTCTGGGCCTCCGTCTTGGCGCGGCAAACTTATTTAAGCCAACGAGCTTGTAGAAGCAGTGGCTTAGAAGTCGTCAATGTAGACTCGAAGATGCCGGTAGTCGCAGTCTGTGTAGAAAACCGGCGCCCCAGAGAAGAAAACATCGAAAAGGGTCTCTAAAAACTCCGAATATCATGAGTGCCGGTCAAATCCAGACAAATATCTAGTGGAGACCAAAACCGACCGGATCCCGGAAGACCCGCCAAAAACACACCTCCAGATGACCTTCGTTGATGTTAAGCACACCAATGTAATGAGGTTAGGGTGGCAAGGACATTATTCCTACACTGGGACAACACCGCCGCCTCACTGCCCCAAACCAATCACAAAGACTACCTAGAAAAAACCTGAACCAAGTCGCCCACGTCGTTGCACGCCTGATCCGAACTTGAGGTCGAGCTCATTGCCGTCCAAGTCCATGCTACAGCGCCCTTTCTCTAGTGACCTAGCCAAGCGGGGATGTCACGGAGGTCACCCCTGTGTTAGATCTGGGGTCCTTTGGGCACCGCCGGCACAACCAGCACCGTCGGCAAGCACTGCCAACAGAAGAATGCCACAGCTCGACCACGCATCTCCGTCGCACACGCCACAACAGCCCAACAAGCTCCCCGTGATTAGAACCTCCCCACCGGCGCCGGGGCCGCTCAGGCTTTGCCCAGGGACACACTCGACACACTTTGGCGGTGGTGAGAGGGGCGGTAGACATATTGGCGGCAAGGGTTTCAAGTCACCTCATGAGACCTCCTCGTAGCCCTTCATTTATGGAGCTAGTTACTTCCCTAAAAGCATCTTCAATAGAAGACGTAGATACAAAAATAACTACCTTTTGCATCTCTGAGGCCAAAAAACGCTGCTCCAACAGATGATGTAGATGCAAAAATATTTACATCTCCACCTCCCGGAGATGTATCCTATACCACTTCGTGGTGTAAATTTGCATCTCTAACTCCAAGAGATGTAAAATCACGTCCGCCCGCCAACCGCCCAACCGCCACTTCCCTCCCCTTCCGTGCGACCGGTCGCCGCCGCCCGACTCCGCCGCTGGCCAAATCCACTTCAAGTCAACGCCGCCAACCCCCCGCCCGATGGTCGCCGGGCCCACCACGACTTCGCCCCCTCGTCCCTCATCGCCTGCCTCGTCGGCCCGCCGTCCGCAGCCGCCATTTCGCGCTCGCCCGCCCCCGAACCGAAGCTTCTCCGGCGGCTACTACTGGCCTAAACGCCTTCTCCGGCGGACACCGGGTCCGTTGCGACTTCGCCCCTCCCCGTCCCCCGCCGCCTGCCTCGCCGACCCACCACTCGCAGCCGCCGATTCACTTTCGGCTGCCGCCGGATCGAAGCTTCTCCGGCGGCTGCGGCTGGCCTAAACGCCTTCTCAGGCAGTGGCCGGTCTCGCCGCGACCCCTCCCCCCCCCCCCCCCCCCCCCGGTCCCCGGCCACCGCCGTTGTCGGCCGATTACGGGCAGCCGCAGCCCCATGCTGCCGCAACCGATTTGGCTTCCTCTCGACCTCCCCTACCCATTCCTCTCCACGTTGGCCGATCCGACCATCCCCGCCGGCCCCGGTGAGCTGCAACGGGAGCACGCGAGCTTTGACAGTTTCGACAATAGGTTCAATGCACTAGTTTTACATCTTCAAATACAACATTTGTTGGAGTTGAAGTTTTACATCACAAATATACATTATCTGTTGGAGTTGGCTCTTTTTGAGATGTAAAAAACACTTTTTGGTGATGTAAATTATACAACACCTAGTTTGACATCTCCAAATTTGCATCATCCATTGGAGATGCTCTAAACAAGCAAGGCCAGGTAGGTGATACAATTATTTAACACTAGTCTTTGGCAGAAATTAGTTAATGACAAAGCTAAATACCTGCCGACTGGTCATTAGCGACATGCACGCACGATTCGGATAGATCGCTAGCTACTTTTTTTTCGAGGAAGAAAAATAAAGCACCTAATGGGAATCAAACCCAAGACGCACAGGCTCCGCATGCTCCCTTCGACCAACAAGCTACAACATCTTAGTTGTTCAAACTGGAAAACACAAGAACTTAACCTTTTATACCTCATAGCATCAAAATAAAAGTTGTGCTAATTCCAGAATTTTTTTGCTGGGAGCTAGAGTCAACCTCCAGACTCAAGATTTGTGACGAGGGACATGATTTTTTTTGAAGAATTTTTGCGTGATGTAGTACTTGCGCCAATTCCTAAAGCTCGACTGGAAGTTAGCGATAGATCTGTACGACCTGATCGTTGCTCGTTGTGGATCGCACGACCCCAAGCAGCCCGTCCGGATCGCCCGCACAACCCATGTATATCCCGACGCTGGCCCGTTCCCTCTTCCTTTTTTCCCCGATGCAGGCCCATTCCCACTACTTTTTTTCCTCACATCATCACATCCCATCGGCCCATGTTCCTAAATTAAGAGGACCATTTACCGATCGCATCCTTGCCCACGTTCCAAAAAAATTGATAGCTTCCTGTGCTGGATAAGAATCGAACCCTGTTCCTCAAGTAGTAATTTGTACGACACAAACCACTAGCCCGGCTTCAGACTTGTTGTTTTTGAAACAAGTTTACATGATACTTGTTCTTGGTTAATACGAATTTGAACATTAAAAAATAGTGGTCCGGTCAATGGTTTCCCCACTGACGTGATTCTTTTGACCTCATTTTTTTGTTGAAACATCCTGCAATAATTTTGTGTGAATAACGTGGTCACTAACGCACCGCGAACCTGATAACTTACATACAAACACCTCGATAACTCACACATCACAGACCTGATAATTTTATGTACCCTAGTCTTGATAAATTTGTCGGGGGGGGGGGGGGGGGGGGTGATCAAGTATCCCTCGACAACTTTCGTGTGAAAAGCATGGTAACTCACGCATCGAAGGCCCGATAACTTATGCCCCCCGGTCCTGGTACTTTTCGTGAGGGAGGGGTGATGAAATATACCCTCGATAACTTTTATGTGAATTGCTCGGTAACTCACACCTCGTAGACCTGGTAACTAATGCACCCCAGTCTTTGGGTAAATTTGGTGACTCGGTGGGGGGACGGTGGTTGATGAAATATACATTTTGGTAATTTTTTGTGTGAATAACATGATAATTCACACATTGCAGACCTGAGAACTTATGTGCCCCAGTCCTGATAACTTTGGCGACGATGGTGAGGGGTGGGGAGGGTTGTTGATGAAATATACCTCCGGTAACTTTTTTTTATCAATATCATGGTAACTTACACATCATAGACCTGATAACTTGGTTTGGGGGGGGGGGGTCGATGAAATATATCCTTGATAACTTTTTGTGTGAATAACATGATAACTCACACATCTCAGCCCTGATAACTTATATGCCCCAGTCTTTTTGGTAAATTTGGTGACCATGTGGGGGGAGGGTGGTTGATGAAATATACCCTTGGTAACTTTTCGTGTGAATAACATGATAACTCACACATCACAGTCTGATAACTTATGTGCCCCAGTCCTAGTAACTTTGGCGACGGTGGTGAGTGGTGGGGGAGGGTTGTTGACGAAATATACCTCCAGTAACTTTTTTGTCAATATCATGGTAACTCACACATCATAGACCTGATAAATTTGGTGTGTGTGTGTGTGGGGGGGTGAGGGGTGGTGATCAAGTATCCCCCGGTAACTTTCGCGTGAATAGCATGGTAGCTCACACATCGAAGACCCGAAACTTATGCATCCCGGTCCTGGTACTTTTTGCGAGGGAGGGGTGATGAAATATATCCCCGATAACTTTTATGTGAATAGCACGATAACTCACACCTTGTAGACCTAATGTACCTCACTCGTTGGTAAATTCGGTGACTGGGTGGGCGAAGGGTGGTTGATGAAATATATGGTAATTTTTTATGTAAATAACATGATAACTCACACATTGCAGATCTGATAATTTATGTGCCCCAGTCCTGGTAAGTTTGGCAACGGTGGTGAGGAGTGCTAGAGGGTTGTTGATGAAATATACCTCGTTAACTTTTGTCAATATCATGGTAACTCGCACATCATAGACCTGATAACTTAGGTATAAACAATGCGGTAACTTTATACCCGAATAAAAATTTATTGAATCATACCCCGGTTCATTATGTGCAAATAGAACGGTAATGTATGCATCCGGGAGCTGATAACTTAGATATAAATACCATAGTAAATTTGACCTAGGGGGAAGAAGTCGTTTAAAACACATCTCTGGTCACTTCTATATAAATAACATGTTAATATACATATAACATAACTGATAACTTGACAGTAACTTTTGACCAAAAAAGTGATCAAAACATGTCAACACGAGATCTAGTTTTGAAGTTCTCATCGTGGTGGATTTTTTATGTGAAAACAAATTTTCAATCAAAAATGACAGTTTGAGCTATAAAACATCTTCGAAATAGTGAGGATTTACAATTACATCAGTTTTTTGTGCTCTACTATTTTTGCATGAGGAGAGAATGTTGGAGGAGCAATTTTTATGCCCCAGTAATTTCCATGTAAACATGATGGTAACTGACGTACCACACAGGTGATAACTTATTTAGCCTAGGTCTGGTAACTTTTCACCCGAATAAAAAAATCATCGACACATACCAACATGGGATCTAGTTTTGAAGGATTCGTCGCGATGAATCTTTTATGTGAAAGCGGTTTTCAATCGGACCAACGGTTTGAGCTACAAAACATTTTGAAGTTTAATTTCTAATGGAATCTTTGCTGACATCATCTTTTTTCTTATCTACATGCATGCATTGTTAATTGGGTTCAATAGGACGTGCACTCCATGCAAACCAAAGATATGTGTATGGGAGATTGCACCGCAACGCTGCATGCGAGATTGCACCTAGCTGTGGAGCATTGTTTGCCATCGAAGGTAATCGTGCCGATCTGATGGTAGGCAACCAGTCGACTGGTGGTTAGTCGCTTTCTGATCTATATGTCTACCTTAGTAAATGAGAGCGAGAAAAAATGACCACAACGCCTTTGACGAGGAGACAAAACCATTTGCTCCAAGTTTTTTAAAGGGCCGATGCAACGTGTTTTGTACTTCATTTGTCTCTTTTTTGTAGTGATGAATGTTTTCTAGAGAAATAAATGTTTCACTCCTATAAAATTCGAACAACGGTCTTCTTGTTTGTCATATCTCGGTAAATTCTTTTGTAATGAGATTGATAATTATATGTACCACAAACCTGATAGCTTATGTACAAATATCGCAGTAGCTTTTTTTTGACAAAAAATTCCTGCTGACTGTTCGTTAGCGATAGGCACGCACGCTTCGATTGCCGTCGGATGCGCATCGAACGATCCCGCGAAAGCCTCCCGAGCACCACAGTTTCCTTTTCTTTTCTCTGTTGCATGCACACACGATCCGCTTCTTGCTCTCCTCCCAATTCATTTTTCCCTCTCCAGATCTTTTTTCGTTCGAGATTTTTTCACGCAAAAATTGGTGTGAACAAGAGAGAATTCGATCCTTGCACCACTAGTGAGCCAACTCAACTAGCCTACCACCTGACCTACGATCCCTTTCTTGAACAAAAGAAAGTAAATGGGCTATTTAACATGTCTCCTCTGAAGGAAATATGCCCTAGAGGCAATAATAAAGTTATTATTTATTTCCTTATATCATGATAAAAGTTTGTTATTCATGCTAGAATTGTATTAACCGGAAACATAATACATGTGTGAATACATAGACAAACAGAGTGTCACTAGTATGCCTCTACTTGACTAGCTCGTTAATCAAAGATGGTTATGTTTCCTAACCATGGACAAAGAGTTGTCATTTGATTAACGGGATCACATCATTAGTTGAATGATCTGATTGACATGACCCATTCCATTAGCTTAGCACTCGATCGTTTAGTATGTTGCTATTGCTTTCTTCATGACTTATACATGTTCCTATGACTATGAGATTACGCAACTCCTGTTTGCCGGAGGAACACTTTGTGTGCTACCAAACGTCATAACGTAACTGGGTGATTATAAAGGAGCTCTACAGGTGTCTCCAAAGGTACATGTTGGGTTGGCGTATTTCAAGATTAGGATTTGTCACTCCGATTGTCGGAGAGGTATCTCTAGGCCCTCTCGGTAATGCACATCACTTAAGCCTTGCAAGCATTGCAACTAATGAGTTAGTTGCGGGATGATGTATTACGGAACGAGTAAAAAGACTTGCCGGTAACGAGATTGAACTAGGTATGGGATACCGACGATCGAATCTCGGGACGGTAACATACCGATGACAAAGGGAACAACGTATGTTGTTATGCGGTCTGACCGATAAAAGATCTTCGTAGAATATGTAGGAGACAATATGAGCATCCAGGTTCCGCTATTGGTTATTGACCGGAGACGTGTCTCGGTCATGTCTACATTGTTCTCGAACCCGTAGGGTTCGCACGCTTAAGGTTACGATGATAGTTATATTATGAGTTTATGCATTTTGATGTACCGAAGGTTGTTCGGAGTCCCGGATGTGATCACGGACATGACGAGGAGTCTCGAAATGGTCGAGACATAAAGATTAATATATTGGAAGCCTGTGTTTGGATATCGGAAGTGTTCCGGGTGAAATCGGGATTTTACCGGAGTACCGGGAGGTTACCGGAACCCCCCGGGAAGTATATGGGCCTTAGTGGAAGAGAGGAGAGGTGGCCAGAGATGGGCCGCGCGCCCCTCCCCCCCTTGGTCCGAATAGGACAAGGAGAGGGGGCCAGCCCCCCTTCCTCCTCTCTCTCCTCTTTTCCCCCCTCCGCGAATCCTATTCCAACTAGGAAAGGGGGGAGTCCTACTCCCGGAAGGAGTAGGACTCCTCCTGGCGTGCCACCTCTTAGCCGGCCAGCCCCCCCCCCCCCGTTTGAGCCTTTATATACGGAGGCACGGGGCACCCCTAGAGACACAAGTTGATCCACGTGATCATATTCTTAGCCGTGTGCGGTGCTCCCTTCCACCATAGTCCTCGATAATATTGTAGCAGTGCTTAGGCGAAGCCCTGCGACGGTAGTACATCAAGATCCACGCCGTCGTGCTGACGGAACTCTTCCCCGACACTTTGCTGGATCGGAGTCCGGGGATCGTCATCGAGCTGAACGTGTGCTAGAACTTGGAGGTGCCGTAGTTTCGGTGCTTGATCGGTCGAGCCATGGAGACGTATGACTACATCAACCAACTTAACACTTTCGTTGTCAATCTACGAGGGTACGTAGATCACACTCTTCCCCTCTCGTTGCTATGCATCACCATGATCTTGCGTGTGCGTAGAATTTTTTTTGAAATTACTACGAAACCCAACAGTGGCATCCGAGCCTAGGTTTTATGTGTTGATGTTATATGCACGAGTAGAACACAAGTGAGTTGTGGGCGATATAAGTCATACTGCTTACCAGCATGTCATACTTTGGTTCAGCGGTATTGTTGGACGAAGCGGACCGGACCGACATTACGCGTACGCTTATGCGAGACCGGTTCTCCCGACGTGCTTTGCACAAAGTTGGCTAGCGGGTGACAGTTTCTCCAACTTTAGTTGAACCAAGTGTGGCTACGCCCGGTCCTTGTGAAGGTTAAAACAGCACCAACTTGACAAACTATCGTTGTGGTTTTGATGCGTAGGTAAGATTGGTTCTTGCTTAAGCCCGTAGCAGCCACGTAAAACTTGCAATAACAAAGTAGAGGGCATCTAACTTGTTTTTGCAGGGCATGTTGTGATGTGATATGGTCAAGACATGATGCTAAATTTTATTGTATGAGATGATCATGTTTTGTAACCGAGTTATCGGCAACTGGCAGGAGCCATATGGTTGTCGCTTTATTGTATGCAATGCAATCGCGCTGTAATGCTTTACTTTATCACTAAGCGGTAGCGATAGTCGTGGAAGCATAAGATTGGCGAGATGACAACGATGCTACGATGGAGATTAAGGTGTCGCGCCGGTGACGATGGTGATCACGACGGTGCTTCGGAGATGGAGATCACAAGCACAAGATGATGATGGCCATATCATATCACTTATATTGATTGCACGTGATGTTTATCTTTTATGCATCTTATCTTGCTTTGATTGACGGTAGCATTATAAGATGATCTCTCACTAATTATCAAGAAGTGTTCTCCCTGAGTATGCACCGTTGCGAAAGTTCTTCGTGCTGAGACACCACGTGATGATCGGGTGTGATAGGCTCTACGTTCAAATACAACGGGTGCAAAACAGTTGCACACGCGAAATACTCAGGTTATACTTGACAAGCCAAGCATATATAGATATGGCCTCGGAACACGGAGACCGAAAGGTCGAGCGTGAATCATATGGTAGATATGATCAACATAGAGATGCTCACCAATGAAACTACTCCATCTCACGTGATGATCGGACATGGTTTAGTTGATTTGGATCACGTAATCACTTAGAGGATTAGAGGGATGTCTATCTAAGTGGGAGTTCTTAAGTAATATGATTAAATTGAACTTAAATTTATCATGAACTTAGTCCTGGTAGTATTTTGCAAATTATGTTATAGATCAATAGCTCGCGTTGTTGCTTCCCTGTGTTTATTTTGATATGTTCCTAGAGAAAATTGTGTTGAAAGATGTTAGTAGCAATGATGCGGATTGGATCCATGATCTGAGGTTTATCCTCATTGCTGCACAGAAGAATTATGTCCTTGATGCACCGCTAGGTGACAGACCTATTGCAGGAGCAGATGCAGACGTTATGAACGTTTGGCTAGCTCAATATGATGACTACTTGATAGTTTAGTGCACCATACTTAAATGGCTTAGAATCGGGACTTCAAAGACGTTTTGAACGTCATGGACCATATGAGATGTTCCAGGAGTTGAAGTTAATATTTCAAGCAAATACCCGAGTTGAGAGATATGAAGTCTCCAACAAGTTCTATAGCTAAAAGATGGAGGAGAATCGCTCAACTAGTGAGCATGTGCTCAGATTGTCTGGGTACTATAATCGCTAGAATCAAGTGGGAGTTAATCTTCCAGATAAGATAGTGATTGACAAAATTCTCTAGTCACCATCACCAAGTTAGTAGAACTTCGCGATGAACTATAATATGCAAGGAATAACGGAAACAACTCCCAAGCTCTTCGTGATGCTGAAATCAACGAAGGTAGAAATCAAGAAAAACATCAAGTGTTGATGGTTGACAAGACCACTAGTTTCAAGAAAAGGGCAAAGGGAAGAAGGGGAACTTCAAGAAGAACGGCAAGCAAGTTGCTGCTCAAGTGAAGAAGCCCAAGTCTGATCCTAAGCCTGAGACTAAGTGCTTCTACTGCAAAGGGACTGATCACTGGAAGCAGAACTACCCCAAGTGATTGGTGGATAAGAAGGATGGCAAAGTGAACATAAGTATATTTGATATACATGTTATTGATGTGTACTTTACTAGTGTTTATAGCAACCTCTCAGTAATAGATACTAGTTCAGTTGCTAAGATTAGTAACTCGAAACGGGAGTTGCAGAATAAACAGAGACTAGTTAAGGGTGAAGTGACGATGTGTGTTGGAAGTGGTTCCAAGATTGATATGATCATCATCGCACACTCCCTATACTTTTGGGATTAGTGTTGAATCTAAATAAGTGTTATTTGGTGTTTGCGTTGAGCATGAATATGATTTGATCATGTTTATTGTAATACGGTTATTCATTTAAGTAAGAGAATAAATTGTTGTTCTGTTTACATGAATAAAACCTTATATGGTTACACACCCAATGAAAATAATTCGTTGGATCTCGATCATAGTAATACACATAATCATAATATTGAAACCAAAAGATGCAAAGTTAATAATAATAGTGCAACTTATTTGTGGCACTGCGGTTTAGGTCATATTGGTGTAAAGCGCATGAAGAAACTCCATGCTGATGGGCTTTTGGAATCACTTGATTATGAATCAGTTGATACTTGCGAACCATGCCTCATGGGCAAGATGACTAAGACTCCGTTCTTCGAAACAATGAAGCGAGCAACAAATTTGTTGGAAATCATACATACTGATGTATGTGGTTCGATGAATATTGAGACTCCCGACAGGTATCATTATTTTCTGATCTTCACAGATGATTTGAGCAGATATGAGTATATCTACTTGATGAAACATAAGTCTGAAACATTTGAAAAGTTCAAAGAATTTCAGAGTGAAGTGGAAAATCATCGTAACAAGAAAATAAAGTTTCTACGATCTGATCGTGGAGAAGAAAGAGTATTTGAGTTATGAGTTTGGTCTTCAGTTAAAACAATGTGAAATAGTTTCACTACTCACGCCACCTGGAACACCACAGCATAATAGTGTGTCCGAACGTCATAACCGTACTTTATTAGATATGGTGCGACCTATAATGTCTCTTACCGATCTACCACTATCGTTTTGGGGTTATGCATTAAAGACAGCTGCATTCACGTTTAAAAGGGCACCATCTAAGTCCGCTGAGATGACACAATCTGAACTGTGGTTTGGCAAGAAACCAAAGTTGTCGTTTCTTAAAGTTTGGGATTGTGATGCTTATATGAAAAAGTTTCATCCTGATAAGCTCAAACCCAAATCGGAGAAATATGTCTTCATAAGATACCCAAAGGAGACTATTGGGTACACCTTCTATCACAGATCCGAAGGCAAGACATTCGTTGCTAAGAATGAATCCTTTCCAGAGAAGGAGTTTCTCTCGAAAGAAGTGAGTGGGAGGAAAGTAGAAAACTTGATAAGGTAATTGTACCATCTCCCTTATTGGAAAGTAGTTCATCACAGAAATCTGTTCTTGTGACTACTACACCAATTAGTGAGGAAGCTAATGATGACGATCATGTAATTTCAGATCAAGTTACTACCGAATCTCGTAGGTAAACCAGAGTGAGATCCGCACCAGAGTGGTACGGTAATCCTATTCTGGAAGTCATGTTACCAGACCATGACGAACTTGCGAACTATAAAGAAGCGATAGTGAGCCCAGATTCCGCAAAATGGCTTGAGGCCATGAAATCTGAGATGGGATCCATGTATGAGCACAAAGTATGGACTTTGGTTGACTTTCCCGATGAGCGGCAAGGCATAGAAAATAAATGGATCTTCAAGAGGAAGACGGACGCTGATAGTAGTGTTACTATCTACAAAGCTAGAATTGTTGCAAAAAGTTTTCGACAAAGTTCAAGGTGTTGACTACGATGAGATTTTCTCACTCGTATCGATGCTTAAAAGTCTGTCCAAATCATGTTAGCAATTGCCGCATTTTATGAAATCTGGCAAATGGATAACAAAACTGCAATCCTTAATGGATTTCTTAAAGAAAGAGTTGTATATGATGCAACCAGAAGGTTTTGTCAATCCTAAAGGTGATAACAAAATAAGCAAGCTCCAGCGATCCATCTATGGACTGGTGCAAGCATCTCGGAGTTGGAATAAACGCTTTGATAGTATGATCAAAGCATATAGATTTATGCAGACTTGCGGTGAAGTCTGTATTTACAAGAAAGTGAGTGGGAGCACTACAACATTTCTGATAAGTATATGTGAATGACATATTGTTGATCAGAAATAATGTAGAATTATTCTGCAAAGCATAAAGGAGTGTTTGAAACGAGTTTTTCAAAGAAAGACCTCGGTGAAGCTGCTTACATATTGAGCATCAAGATCTATAGAGATAGATCAAGACGCTTGATAAGTTTTTTTCAATGAGTACATACCTTGACAAGATTTTGAAGTAGTTCAAAATGAAACAGTCATAGAAAGGGTTCTTACCTGTGTTACAAGGTATGAAATTGAGTAAGACTCAAAGCCCGACCACGGCAGAAGATAGAAAGAGAATGAAAGTCATTCCCTATGCCTCAGCCATAGGTTCGCCATGTTGTGTACCAGATCTATTGTATACCCTACACTGATTTTGGCAAGGGAGTACAATAGTGATCTAGGAGTAGATCACTGGACAGCGGTCAAAATTATCCTTAGTGGAATAAGGATATGTTTCTCGATTATGAAGGTGACAAAAGGTTCGTCGTAAAGAGTTACATCGATGCAAGTTTTGACACTGATCTAGATAATTTTAAGTCTCAATCTGGATACATATTGAAAGTGGGAGCAATTAGCTAGAGTAGCTCCGTGCAGAGCATTGTTGACATAGATATTTGCAAAATACATACGGATCTGAATATGGCAGACCCGTTGACTAAAATTCTCTCACAAGCAAAACATGATCACACCTTAGTACTCTTTGGGTGTTAATCACATAGCGATGTGAAATAAATTACTGAATCTAGTAAACCCTTTGGGTGTTGGTCACATGACGATGTGAACTATGGGTGTTAATCACATGATGATGTGAACTATCGATGTTAATCACATGGTGATGTAATCTAGATTATTGACACTAGTGCAAGTGGGAGACTGAAGGAAATATGCCCTAGAGGCAATAATAAAGTTATTATTTATTTCCTTATATCAAGATAAAAGTTTATTATTCATGCTAGAATTGTATTAACCGGAAACATAATACATGTGTGAATACATAGACAAACAGAGTGTCACTAGTATGCCTCTACTTGACTAGCTCGTTAATCAAAGATGGTTATGTTTCCTAACCATGGACAAAGAGTTGTCATTTGATTAACGGGATCACATCATTAGTTGAATGATCTGATTGACATGACCCATTCCATTAGCTTAGCACCCGATCGTTTAGTATGTTGCTATTGCTTTCTTCATGACTTATACATGTTCCTATGACTATGAGATTATGCAACTTCCGTTTGCCGGAGGAACACTTTGTGTGCTACCAAATGTCACAACGTAACTGGGTGATTATAAAGGAGCTCTACAGGTGTCTCCAAAGGTACATGTTGGGTTGGCGTATTTCGAGATTAGGATTTGTCACTCCGATTGTCGGAGAGGTATCTCTGGGCCCTCTCGGTAATGCACATCACTTAAGCCTTGCAAGCATTGCAACTAATGAGTTAGTTGCGGGATGATGTATTACGGAACGAGTAAAGAGACTTGCCGGTAACGAGATTGAACTAGGTATGGGACACCGACGATCGAATCTTGGGCAAGTAACATACCGATGACAAAGGAAACAACGTATGTTGTTATGCGGTCTGACCGATAAAAGATCTTCGTAGAATATGTAGGAGCCAATATGAGCATCCAGGTTCCGCTATTGGTTATTGACCGGAGACGTGTCTCGGTCATGTCTACATTGTTCTCGAACCCGTAGGGTCCGCACGCTTAACGTTACGATGACAGTTTCAATATGAGTTTATATATTTTGATGTACCGAAGTTTGTTTGGAGTCCCGGATATGATCACGGACGTGACGAGGAGTCTCGAAATGGTCGAGACATAAAGATTGATATATTGGAAGCCTCTATTTGGATATCAGAATTGTTCCGGGTGAAATCGGGATTTTACCGGAGTACCGGGAGGTTACCGGAACCCCCCGGGAGGTAAATGGGCCTTAGTGGGCTTTAGTGGAAGAGAGGAGAGGTGGCCAGGGCTGGGCCGCACGCCCCTCCCCCCCTTGGTCCGAATAGGACAAGGAGAGGGGGCCAGCCCCCCTTCCTCCTCTCTCTCCTCTTTTCCCCCCTCCGCGAATCCTATTCCAACTAGGAAAGGGGGGAGTCCTACTCCCGGAAGGAGTAGGACTCCTCCTGGCGCGCCACCTCTTAGCCGGCCAGCCCCCCCCCCCCCCCGTTTGAGCCTTTATATACGGAGGCACGGGGCACCCCTAGAGACACAAGTTGATCCACGTGATCATATTCTTAGCCGTGTGCGGTGCCCCCTTCCACCATAGTCCTCGATAATATTGTAGCAGTGCTTAGGTGAAGCCCTGCGACGGTAGTACATCAAGATCGTCACCACGCCGTCGTGCTGACGGAACTCTTCCCCGACACTTTCCTGGATCGGAGTCCGGGGATCGTCATCGAGCTGAACGTGTGCTAGAACTCGGAGGTGCCGTAGTTTCGGTGCTTGATCGGTCGAGCCGTGGAGACGTACGACTACATCAACCAAGTTTACGCTTCCGTTGTCGATCTACAAGGGTACGTAGATCACACTCTTCCCCTCTCGTTGCTATGCATCACCATGATCTTGCGTGTGCGTAGGAATTTTTTTGAAATTACTACGAAACCCAACATCCTCTACTACATATTCATAAAAACGAGTTAATTTAGTGTTTGATTTTTTCCGCGCTTAGGTACCCCGTTCCTGCTAACTTTCGTGTGAATAACATGGTAACTCAAATTTCATAGACCTGATAACTTATGTACCCCGGTCCTAAAAACTTTGTCGGCGAGGGTGAGGGTGGGGGAGTTGTTGAAACATACCACGGTAACTTCTGTGCAAATAACATGATAACTCAAACATGCCGGACTTGATAACTTATGTACTCCGGTCCTGATAACTTGGTTGGCGAGGGTGGGGGTGGGGCAAGTCGCTGAAACATGCCATGGTCACTTCTGTGCAAATAACATGATAACTCAAAACATGGCGGACCTGATAACTTATGTACCCCGGTCCTGATAACTTGGTCGGCGAGGATGGGGGTGGGGCAAGTCGCTGAAACATGCCACGGTAACTTATGTGCAAATAACATGATAACTCATACATGGTAGACCTGGTAACTTTGTTGGAGGGGCCGGGGTGGGGGTGTCGTTGAAACGTACGACGGTAACTTCTATGCAAATAACATGATAACTCACACACCGTAAACATGATAAATTATGTACCAGTCCTGGTAACTTTGTCGGAGGGGCCGGAGTGGGGGAGTCGCTGAAATATACCACGATAACTTCTATGCAAATAATATGATAACTCACACATCATAGACATTAAATTATGTACCCAGTCCTGGTAACTTTGTCGGTGGGGTTGGGGTTGGGGGGGGGGGGGAGTCACTGAAACATACCACGATAACTTCTATGCAAATAACATGATAAGTCACACATCGTAGAAATGATAAATTATGTACCCAGTCCCGGTAACTTTGTCGATGGGGTTGGGGTTGGGGAGGAGTCACTGAAACATACCACGATAACTTCTATGCAAATAACATGATAAGTCACACATCGTAGAAATGATAAATTATGTACCCAATCCTGATAACTTTATCGGCGGGGGTAGGATGGGAGGAGTTGTCGAATTATACCACGATAACTCTTCTGCAAATAACATGATAACTCACACATCGCAGACTTGATAATTTATGTACCCGACCCTGGTAAATGTGGCGACTGTGACGAGGGGTGGGGGGGGGCAACCCCGGTAATTTATTTGTAAATAGCTTGTTAATAGACACATACTAAGCTGATAACTCACATACAAACGCCATTATAATTTTTGACCTGAATTTTTATTGTTGAAAAATATGCACCCAGTAATTTCTATGTAAAAAGCATAATAATGTATACATCACAGATTTGATAACTAATATCTTACGTTTTAAACACCATGGTATCTTTCATCCAAGGAAAAAAAGTTTTTTAAACATTTTCATCGATAATTTATGTGTTAAATTACCATACTTCCTCATGCCTTAACCTTCTCGTACTGTAGTTATCAGCCTTATCATGGTATAGTTATCATGTTGCTCATACCCTAATTATCATGCTGGTCATGCCGAAGTTACCAAGCCAAACTTTATTTTTTTTCTGATATGGCAGAAATAAGAAAGGTTCAAATAACATTGTTTACCTACAATAGACAACAACAAAAGGTGGCTTAGTTGGTTATTAGGCTCAATAGGTATTGCATAGACCTAGGTTTGAATCCTCTTTCAAGCACTTTTATTTTATTTTCATATTATGCGGTGAAAAACCAGAAAAAACCACTAGCAATTTACCACGGTTTTTGAGAGATGGAAAAAAAATCAGTGAAAAGCGAGTGTGGGAAGATAGCGATCACGTAGGAACTAATCGTGCGGATCTGTCGCTAACGATCAGTCGACTGGTCGTTAGCACAGTCCATTAGTTAAATAGAGAGTAGTCGGACCAACAAGATTGACACGATGGCTCATGTTTTATTCAGACAGACGTACTACTAGCTGATGCATTTTTAGTTGGCTTCGACTCAAATTAGCACACCTGTGTTCCTCTTTGCTTACAAGTTGGGTCTGATTATTTTCTGAAAGGAGATCAAAACCTCCGGCCACTACATCATTATGATGCACACAATTATATTTATTAATTATTAAGTAAAATATATAACAAAGACAATTCCGATCAAACCATTCCAAGATATGAAAATCATACCTACGACTAAGTCTACTTCTTTTCTAGCAACACCTTCAAAAAGACATAAACGTCTTTGCGCCCTCGTCGGCACGTCCGACCGGAGACGGTTTGGACAAGGGTTTTCATCATCGTTGTCGAGACCAGCTAATAAGATTGAACATATAACAAGTAGACAACGCCTTCAACAAAGTAATGACACAAGTCCGCTGTTGTTGGATACATGCATGGACTTGTGTCGGGGCTTTTAGCCCTCTTTCCAGAAAAAGGAAATAAAATGTATGGACTTTTGTGGACAAGAACGTACTATCAAGGTTGTAGTAAGTAATGCTTCATTAGCAAAAAAAATGTAGCAATTACTTTTTTTGGAGTGGACAACAATGTATAGTCAGTAAAGTAGAGTGCTTATGGACCAAAGATTGTAGTACAACATCTCCAATTTTCAACGCATTTGTACGTGGTCCAACCGTAAGGTCGGTTTTCAGTTTACCATGTCAAAACTTTTGATCCTGTGCTGGACCACGACACAACAGTGCCACTTCCATCTTAGTGTTGTTGAGATAGTTACTTGCCATGCATATACGCTTTGTTGCGCCACACTTTGCTAATCTTTCTCTGCTGTTGCGGCCGGGAACACACTTTGCTGACCGTGGTGCATGCTGAAGGCGATATTCCCACAAACTGAATTTCGTTTTCACCAACGGCGCGGCCTCGTGCTCTGCTGCTTTGGTCGACCAAGGAGAGAAACCCCCAGTAATGACGTTACATCAACGCTAATTAAATATTACCGTGTCTTGTATGCCTGGAGCCCTGGACAACATCCCACGTACGCGATTCTTAATGCTAATATTTTTTTCCCTAAGGGACTCTTAATGCTAATCTAGCCGGTCGAACAACCTGCCGGCATATGCCGAGGCAAGCAAACATGATTCTGACACGTCCGGCCGGTACGTGAACGTGCACCACATGTGAACGACTTGAAAGATACGATCACCCCAGGTATATACGTACGTACGTGTTGCTTCGGTGCTTCACCACACACAAGCCGGCTGTACGTACGCTTCCATCCAGGGCTCCTCAATTTCCTCTTGAATTTTTTGCCTGCGTTGCTTACTATGCCCGCTACGTACTCTTCTTGATTGTTCGGCCGGTCGACAGGTACGTGCATACAGTACACGTAGCTAGCATACAGCCAGGATAGAGCCATTTTTTTTTTTGGGATGGAACATGGAAGTACAGCCCAAATTAAAGGAAGCTATTACGCCGGCCCAATGCGAGACGTTCAGTTCAGTTAGGTACGGCGTCAATTTCGCCATGGCGTCCCCCTTGCAAACGAGCGAGCGAACCAACCAACCAAACCCTATCTATCTATTTGTCTAGAGGAGCTATCTTGCCCATCACTTGGTTCGGTTATGCATGGGGCTACTACCATCGTCCATAGACTATAGGGCTGCCTCATCGACCTTGTCCCGACCACAAGCCAAGCAAGGCAAAATCAGATGAACATAGCAAAGGCAGTCGGCAGAGCCATCAATCTTCTGGATGCCCCCCTCTGTTAATGATCTCCTCTACGTGCACAACACAAATATCCATCTATCTACTTTGCAGATGGTGTGTCGTTTCAAGAGTGAAGGCCAGAGAAAACCTAGGGATCGATGCATGCATGTGTAGAAAAAAAATCTCTAAAGAGAAGGATGCACATGCGTGGAAGCAGTAATACTACTATTGCACAAGCTCAAATGACCGAGTCTCGCACTGTTTGATTTGCATGTTTCTCGCAAAAATAATGTTAGTTGCCGAACATTAGCTGACAGCCTGACAAGGGCGTCCCTCCGTCCCAAAATGTAAGACGTTTTTGAGACTTAGTGTAAGCCTAAAAAATGTCTTACATTTTGGAGATTATTCCGGGGCGGTTTGGGTGACCCGGCGCCGCAGATTGTGAGTTTTATTATGGCAAATCGAGGACGGACGATCCATGCAGGTGCACCAACGTTGTCTGTTGGCACGGAGCAGGTGTCCAGTGGAGTCGTGGTGGCCCGGCTATGAAGGCCGGTAGTGGATATGCACAACAAGTTAACAACTCACACACATTCGAGGCTTGCACGGCAGGGTTGGCACCTGACATTCTCCAGGAAAGAATATAGTACCAATCCTTTTTTCTTTTTGAAACACAAGAATGTACCAATCTTTACAAAAGCTCCCAACAAATTCAGCTTCCACTGCCATTTTGGTGTGTGTTCAAGGGATAGGAAATCCGGTTATGTTCTGCAGCAAAAAAGTTCATAATAGATACGTGCAAATATATTTTATATGATGTTTAGATATTGTTACAAGTGTTTGATTTGAAATTCGACAATAGAATACAGTGCATGAAATTTGACTTACAACAGGATTGTCTCGATCATGTGTCTGTTCTATAGTCCGCTTAAATTTTAAAAAGCACAGCCCGGTGCACGTAGCTCTCACTTGTTCAGGGTCCGGGGAAGGGTCCAATACTTTGAGTCTATAATACACATACTTTCCCCACATTTTTGTAAGAGGCTATTTTCAGGACTCGAACCTGTGACAAGGCAACAACTTCACCCCTGCGCTAAGGCTCCCCTTCAGTTTGCTTAATTGCGTAGTTAAAAAATTCTAAATATATATTTTGTTATCATACTTTTTTCTTGAGAAACAAAGTACAAACAAATTGTATCCTCTGTCTGCTAGCTAGTAGTGTTATTCCACGTTGTGCTTGATGTTGTGATTTTAATTTTGATAGGTAACTCGTAGCATATGAATATTGAGAGATTAGCGACTTGAAATTCATAACGACAGATAACATATCAATCCGGAATGTGTATCCACATACTCGACCATCGTCATTATTTTCTCCAATTATACTTCTAAAAAAATCATCAGTTGAAAATTAAATCTAATTCGTTGTATGCCTTTTTAACCAAAAAACCAAAATACACAATATACGAGTCTAAACTGAAGTAACAAAGCAAAGCCTAAGTTTAAGACATAGCATCTAGAGTGGGGGGAGGGGTAAATAGATGATTCAAATGTTAGTTGAATAGTTTTAGCAATTGCTAATTCTATGTTGACAAAAACACCCTAGCAACCAAGTTTATGGAGTAAAAATAAGGAATTTAACTTGCAAGAAATTAAGGGAGTAATGAGATGAATCACACACACAAGATTTATCCCAAGGTTCAAATTGTTGGCTTTATCATACACCCATGTTGGATGAGGTTCGATCACAAAGTACTAAGACTACCAAGGTCTCGCCCACAGAGCCCTCCATTCCTCATTGGCCTGGACGCCAAATCCGTGAAGAAACACACGGGGTGATCTTCATTAATCAGTAGATGATCATGTGGCCTTTCACAAACTTCTTTGCTACTTCGCGCATGGAAGGATTCCAAGTGATCCTAACTGTAGGAACGAAGTATGTCTACCGGGGGGGGGGGGGGGGAATGGGAGATTCAAAATTTCTTCCGAAAACTTCAAATCTCTCGGAGCCCAGCAACGGAGTGAATGAAAACAGAGTATAGTGAACGAAGAAGAACTACCGAATGAGAACTAAAGCATGGATTGAAAGGAATTACATGGTCGAGACTTAACATGCATCACAGGGCTAATGTAAATAAGGAGGGACGTAACCAGTGCTGCTCGATGGCGACAAATGACTTGGTAGACCAGTTCGCCCTTCTGCAAAAGGACTACGTCTGGTTGGAGGGGTTGTGATTGAGCACAGAAGATAAACTCTCTTCGCCCTATTCTCCTCGACAATTAATTCGTCAATCAGTGTTGATCAGTCATGGTAGATACTTGAGGTGATCTCCGAACCTTTACAGACTTCTTCTTCAAGAACCATAATTACTCTTGGTCTCTGAAGAACGTGGCACCTAACCGTCTAGAGAGTTCGCAGCTCTCAAGAGGAATAGGCAGGGCTTACTGGACTTAGATTCGAGTGATGCTAAACCACTATCTAATTTTTCGGCTCTGGGGTTTCTCTCGGTGGATATTAAACTCAAATCACTCAGGAGAGAGGGTGTTATCTCCTTTACATTTGTTTGTGTGTGCCTCCTACTGGTTCGATAACCTTGGTTCTTAATTGAGGAAAATACTATTTGCTACTATAATACATCACCCTTCCTCTTCGAGGAAATCCCAATGCCTATCGCAAGTAGCAATTATGAACAGACAAACTTTTGCATTATGAACAACACAAAGTTAAAAGGTTGATCGACTTTAAATCCTATTGTCCAAAGCCCCTATATTTACCTACCCAAACGCTCACTACTTACCCACCACCGCACTCAATTAATCCTTTCTATCTTCAATCCTCTTCCACCTCTCCGTCTCCATGAACTCCAACCCCAGCCCCTTCCCTTGGGGCATTGAATGGAGGGCTTTCTTCCTCATGTGCTCGCTCGATGACCGCACCAAGTTCGTGAATACCATGGAAGTGTGCTCGAACTTCACCAGCATCCAAGACATGCATAAGGAGGCAAACAATGTGATGAATAAGGCGACGACGGAGGAGTTGAAGACGCTAATTCCTGACCCAATGAAGGGCGCTATGTCAGTGGACATCCTACGTTGGGTCATGAATCAGGCCGACGCCGGGGATGCTGGACATCGGGCGAGATGGGCCAACTATCGGGAGTACATGGCTCCTCAAGACCAACGTGCCGCAACGTTCTGGACTAGGACGTTAGTGGCGCCGGAGGTCATCGTGCTGGAAGCGGGGGAGGAAGAAGAAGCGGTGAAGGTGGTGGTCAGGGCGCCGAGCCAGGCCACCGTACTATGCCAATCGATCTAGACGACGACAAGGATGACGAGACGATGCATGCTATGGTTCAGCCGGAGGACAACAACAAGGCCAAGTGCCCCACCGCTCCAAGCGCCTTCAGGGTCGCCGCGGCTAGGATTTAAAGCTACTGTGTAAGATTAACCTTGAATCCCCATTTCCCTTATACTCAATCCTGATCGGAACCCCAAAATCCATCGCTAGTTAGTAATCATGAAGAAGTTTTGATCAATCCTATGGCTATTTACCCCGATTCTCCATTCCCCTAGAACACGGATGGATTACGCGGACCGAATCTAAACGCGGATCGAATACGAAATAGTAAGCGAGGAGGTGAAAATAGGGCTTACCGCCATTGCCGAAGTGATGCGGGTGATGTTGCTGATGCCGGTGATGGAGGCTGGTGGTCGCCTTGCTGCTCTCCGTCCGTTGATCGTCGCCGCCGGTGTGAGAGTTGGAGAGTGAAGAGATGGGAGAGAGCGGCGAGGGTAAGTAATTATTGCCGACGCTTCGGGAAACAACACGACGCCTTGAGTGTGGCTCCTCGCATGTAGCGGCCCCCGCCCACGTGCATCCCACGGGCTTGGCTTTGGAAAAACTGCCGATTCGATGATTCCTAGCGGGCCTGATTGAAAGATGCTTTAATCATCGCGCAATGCAGGCGAAACAGTGAATACAGATAACAGCCTTTTTTTTCGCTCGGACCTGATTGGCAACCAAACACGCCGATGTGTATGTATGCCTCATGCTGCATACAGCGAGGCAGGGCCCTGGTCACTGACCAATGTAACGCACGTTCTGAAACAGAAGAAAACGACGCTGGCATGTGCGCCAATGTGACACAGTCCGTGAAACAGAAGAAAATGACACTGGCCCGGCTCGCCTCACTGTTTTGGTTGGTGGATGAGTCGGTGCATTTTTGTTCTCGCTGACCATGACCGGAACCCGATTCGTTCCTGGACGGCGTGCCGACGATCATGGCAGTGTCTTTTCCCGACATAGATTACGATTAAGCCGCAGAGGTTGCAGATGCATGCATGCATGCACGCACCCAGCTGTACAGCAAACAATGGAACCTTTCCTGCTAGCTTTGTCCTGTCCAGTGTCCATACTCACGGCCGCCATGAAGATGCTTGGATTCTTAAGATCGGTCGCAGCATCATTGTTTGTCACCGGTGCCCACATTTTCCAATTCTTCACGTTATGGATGCTTGTACATGACCTATATTTGGATCAACAAACTGACGATGACATTATTTGGAAACACGCCAACGACGGGTCCTACTCCGCGGCCACCGCCTACAAGGCTTAGTTTTTTGGACTGACACTTTCGCCCATGGACTTTATGATCTGGAAGGCTTGGGCCCCTCCTAAGATCAAGTTTTTTGCTTGGTTGGCTATCCAAGACCGGATTTGGACAGCCGACAGATTGGAGCGGCGCGGTTGGCAAAACTGTGGTCTTTGCCCGCTTTGCAATCATGTTGGCGAGACGGGTGCACACCTCTTCTACAAATGCCGCTACACCATAAGGCTATGGAACTCGGTCATCCTTGAATTTGGTCTAGCACACATGGATACCTCCTCTTGGCATTTGGATGGATCCGTTTTGGAATGGTGGGAAAAGCGAACCTGCTTGCAAAACCCAAACCGACGAGCCCTGGCCTCACTTACAATGCTAGTCTCTTGGACGATCTGGAGCGAGCGTAATGCTCGGGTCTTCCGACACAAGAGCGCACCGCCTCCGGTCCTTCTCCGTGCTATCATCAACGACGTCAAGCTTTGGATTATCGCGGGAGCTAAAAAACTGGGGTGTATTCTTGTGCGCGAGTAGTTGCCATGCCGGGCATACGGATCATTTGTAACACTCTAAAACACTTCTCTCTTATTTAATGAATGAGGCAAATCTTTTACCTCCGTTTCGAAAAAAATGAGACGAGCTTTCCAGCTCTGCGATCGGCAAAGCCAGCTTCGATCAAACCAAAAGAGCTCCCTCCCTCCCTCCAAGATACTACACCACTTGCATGTACACACCAAAAAGGAAGCTTCCTTGATTATCTGTGGTTTTTGCATTTAACTACTGGTACGATCAATCACCAAAACTTTGCTCTTTTGTGGGTAGAAAGCACCAAAGCCTATTAGTTGTTGCATATACTACACCTTAATGGTCCAAAGCCCGTTCTTTTGCATCCACATGTCGATGCTATTTTTACCCCGCAAAATAGTGTGCCAAACATTAGAAAGTATAAAGGAAGGGGAGGTCCTCTCTCACTACTTCCTTAACTCTAGTGTGCATAAGTAACGCCACATGATTAGAGACACCCCTTAGGGCATCTCCAACGCCGATCTCCAAATCGGACACGGTATCCATCAGCAAACCGGTTAGGATCAGTCCACGGACAATGATGCGGGAGCTGACCATCCAACCGTGTCCGCATACATTTGAAAGCAAATTTTAACAAATTGGAAACAATTCATCACACACGACCGGATTAAGCAAAGTTCATACATAATTGGACATAATTGACATAAAACGTATGATATTTTGTCCGTTTAAATAAAAGCTAAAAGAAACTAGGAGGCTAATTTGTAGCGGACTTTGACCTCGTACGCATAGCCACCCTGGCCGACCGCACCACCTTCATTGTCCGTGTCGTTGTCGTTGTCGTGGTAGTCCTTCCAGCGGCGGAAGGGCGCGGGGTCGCGACAACCTTGTTTGGCAGCCACCTGGCACTCGCGTAGGAGCTGCTCCGCTTCCTCTTGCGCCATGCGGAGGGCCGCCGCAACCATTGTCGACCCCGGCCGTGGAGGCCTGGCGGGGGTCTTGCTCCTGCCGACATTGGTAGAGGTGTCACTTAGCAACCATTCCTCGCCAATCTTGGCGAGCTCCCCGTTTAGGCGGTGGTGGTGCCACGATGCCTTCTCCATGGTGGTGACGGACTGGTCGAGGACCCAGGCCGCCATCAGCCAGAGGTCATTGCAGACGCAGGCTGGCGCCTCGTCCGACTTGGCGAGCGCGGATCCCCGACCGACATGATGACCCGCGATGATGAGGAACCGCCGTCACCACGGCCATCGATGAAGTGGAGGACCTGGCCGCGCCAGTTGCGTCGCGACAGTGACCCAGGCCCGTCGATCCGGATCGTAGCGGCTACACATTGGCGACGTTGACTCACCCTTTACGCCGTGCCCGATTTGGACATCGTGGTTGTGTGTGTGTGGGGGGGGGGGGAGGACTCCACCTTAGCACGGCGGAGAGGCGACGCCGCCTCCTGCTTGACGTGGTAGCATGGTAGGGAGTGTGGGTCCTTCTTCAGATGGCCCACGGCGGCGCGTGTGATGCCAGATCATGTTCTGGAGCTATTGCTCCATCAGCAGCTCGATCTGCCAGAGCAACTCCTTGTCCGAGGATGTGGGCTCTGAGAGGAGGCACGACTACTATGGTGGTGCATGGTCCTTCTCATCTCCCGGGAGTTGATAATCTCCTCCTAGTCGGAGGAGCCGGCGACCATGGTGGCGCCATGATCCGGTGGGAGATCCGGAACCGTCGCTGTGTGCGCGTGGAGAACTACGACATCGGCATGTTGTGGAGGCGGTGTTGTCACCGGCGCTAGAGTAGTGAGGATCGGAGAGGGCTGGAGAGTGGTGCGGTGTGGACGGTGCCAGAGGTGTGCTTACATGCATAAGTGCGACGGCCAGGCGAAGAGATTAGAAGCCGACTTCAATGCGGGGCAACGACCGGAGTAGGTTTCTCGGTTGTCGCGTCTGCATGAAGCGGCACCGTCCGCTCGCCCGGTCGCGTCACTTTGACCAACATCAATTATGGCTTGTCAAGTCCCCTCTGAAGTGACGCTAACCGGCATAAATGCGCACCAACCGCTTCGCATAGGAGGGTTTTAGAAGTCGGGGGGTTTCCGGGTGGGACCGGGTTGCAGGACGCGTGCGGTCCGGACGCCCGCATAGCCTCCCCCGTTTTGCTTCTGGTTTGTGGGAAAACGGACATCCGGACAGCCCGGGGACGGATTGGGTGCCGCGTTGGATGACAAAACACGTCCGGATAGCTTGATATGGGATGGATGTGGGCGGTTTAAGGATCAACATTGGAGATGCCCTTATACAACTTAAAAGTGTCCTCACAATAACTAATGGAAATTGTTGCTCTCAAGAAGGGATGTCGAAAATTCTATCTAGTTTAACATAAAGTGCATCAGTCTATTATTAGACAATGTAAAGATTCTACCACAGAGTTCAAGCTCTTTTAGACCCCTATGTTCAGTAATAGAATTAATGAAAAATGACCACCTTGAGAGGTTCTTAGATTTGTTTCCCTGTTTACTTCTTCTAATAACATATTAAGGTCACCACGAATTACACACTGGAAGTTATTAAATACCTAGCCTCTAAACCAAACCAATAAGAAACTCATCCTTATATATGGTATACTTAATAAACCTACAACCGTCTGTATCTATACAAAAAAGAGATTAGAGAAGAGAACTAAAGATTTTGTGTATGTTCTTCTGTTCATTGTGTTGATTGCTAGTTGCTATTTGATTGGTATATTAGTTGTCAAAATATTACTTTTGTGGTGGTCATGTTGGTTGCGGACTTGTATCCAGTTACATACTTGTATTACTTTGTGGTTGTATAAGCCACAGTGCCATATTATTCATTGAGATGCTAAAAATAATTACTCTAGCATTATGTTGCACATATTGTTAATTATTGATTGGTGTATTTATCGCTAATTATAATTATTTTATGCCTTTAAAAACCGGGCATCGAACCGGTGAACCGATAGTCCGATCGGTGAACACCTAAACCAAGAGGCACAACGTTTCAATCACTGGTCCCATTTTTAAAACTATGCTTACAAGTGTCTAGACGGTAACTAATGAAAAATGTTGATCCCAAAGAGGGCAACCAAAATTCTATCATGTTTTAACATAAAAGTGGATCAACTCGATTACTATACCATGTAAAGTTTCTACCATAGAGTTCAAGCTCTTTCAGACCCCAATGTCCAACAACAGAACTAAAGAAAAAGGACCACTTTGAGAGCTTCTTGCATTTATTTTTCTCTCTACCTCTTCTAAGAATATTAAGGTCACCGCCAATTGCACAGGGAAAGTTATTAAAACCTAGCATCTAAACCAAATCAACATGTACACGTCCTTATCCAATGAATGAACAGCCCCATTAACATTGAACGGGTTCCACATTTCCACTTGAACCCAGTCCTTTTGTCCATAAGAACCATTCTTATCATAAACCTACTAGCTATGCAGGAGTCAGCTTCAAAAAATATCCTTCCTCACCCATAAGCAACCCACCAGAGGCACCAACAACAGGTTGCCAAAGTCAAACAAAAATAAATCTTCCACTAATCACATTAAACCACACCTTTTCATTTGTAACAGGTCACATATGTTCATGTTTTGGTTAGAAAATTTGCGCGTACAATACATATATCCATTCTTTGCAATTTACAAAAATGTGTTTTTGGGGTTAAATCCTGTATGGACCATGTGTGCGTATGAGACGAGCATTTTCCAAAGATCGGCGTTTCATCCTACATGTTCTGGTTATCACGGGATTGGTGTTGTATGCGAGCTACCTCATCACCTTGCATCCGTCGGCCGTGTACTTTTGTTCGGTTATTGTTTTATTTATAAAGCTGAGCGAAATTCAGAGAGAGAGAGAGAGATGAGCATTTTCCAAAGAAACCAATTGTAAAAGCACAAAGGGGCATCTATTTTCCATTGGCCAAAATAATCAATACTGTTGCCCCCCTAAATCCCCAATGACATGGTATGCTTTCTCTCTTCTGCCAACTTGCTCTGCCTCCCTCCCTCCCCTGACCTCCCTCCTTCCCCATATAAAGATTCCAAGCTTCTCCCACCAAACACACAAAGCCATTAAAGGCGGCCGGGCTTCCCATCTCCCCACCGGAAAACCACCACGCCCCGCCGCTCTCCCTCCTCCTCTCCCTCTCTCCATGGCATAAGGCCGCGGCAAGAAGAAGCTAGCTTCCCTCACCTGCAAGAGCGGCATTGCTGCTCTTTCCTCCGGCCAGCTACTGTAGTTCTTGGTCGGCATGGCGGCGGGATTGCTGCTGCCGCAGGCGGCCAGGCTCTGCTTCTGCGTCTGGGCCGTCGCCGTCCTCTCGCTCGCCGGCTCCTCGGCCGCCGTGAACGGCACGAGCGCGGTCAGCGAGGCGGTGGTGGTGGACGCGCGGGCCGCCGTGGCGGAGACGGACTCGGCGTTCGTGTGCGCGACATTGGACTGGTGGCCGCCGGAGAAGTGCGACTACGGCACCTGCGCCTGGGGCCGCGCCGGCCTCCTCAACCTGGTAACCCCACGTCGCACACCCTCTCTGCTTCTGTCCTCTGTCTCACTCTCAAATTTGTTTCTTGAGACGCTTGAAATCTCTGCAAAAATTTAAAAAATTGTTTGTTTGAGCTCTGCATAGTACAGTATGAATTCTTTAGAAGGCGGGCATCGTTTCCGAGGATATATGTTTCTGTTTGGTTGTTTTTCGGGTGTCGGCAGCGCCATGGATCTTTTGGGAGGCGCGTTGTGCTGGAATGGATAGGAATTTTGACAGCCTAGGGAGGAGATTACACGGACCTATAATCAATTCTGTCGGACCATTTCCAATTCCGTCCCTGCCAATCATGTGCAGATGCAAAAGCCCACTGCCCACCAACCTTCTTAATAAGAGCACTAGTACTTGCACTCCAAACAGATTGGATTTCAATCATAAGAATGACAAAATTTCAGAACTCATACCAGTTGTATCAACGGAATTTATTAATTTTCAGGTAAGTAATTTGGTCACTTTTGGCGCCGTCGCCATTTTTCCTGTTTCGGCGGGAAATGAGGCCTTCTGTATTATGGAAAAGAAAAAAGTCTTGAGGTCTTTGTGAAACTCCTGCATCCCAAATAGTATGGTTAAAAACATGTGAGATACTCTATGTAGAGCACGAGCAGTGTTTTTTTAGGTATTTTCGTTGATTGTTTTTCGTGTGTCGGCAACGGTAGGGGTCTTTTGTGAGAGAGAATGGGTAAGAGATTACATGGAGTGTAATTCTCTCGGACCATTTCCGTTTTTGTCCCTCCAATCATGTGCTGATGCAAAAGACTAGTGCCTACTGGCCACTCCAAAACTACTACCACTAACCCTGTGATGTCATCCTTCAAACAAAAAAATTGGTTACATTCCAATCAATAGAACAACCCACAATTTACTATTTTTATTTGAAAAGAAACAACAACTAAACTCAGTCATTATTTTTGCGCGGGTTAATTTGTGCAAAATTCCCTTCAATTTATCCTGAAACTCCTGACGCAAGCCATGATTGTCTCCCTCCTTGCAGGACCTGTCCAGCAAGATCCTGCAGAACGCCGTGAAAGGTAAGGCACGCTCATCACCTTTCGCTTTCATGAATGCTGCCATGCTGGTGCCGATCATGGCATCTCTCCATTGAGTGAGCTCCACGGTACCAACCCCGGCGATTCTTTTCCTTCTTGCAGCCTTCTCCCCTCTCCGGCTACGGCTCGGCGGCTCCCTGCAGGACCTGGTGGTCTACGGCACCGGCGACACCGGTGCGCCCTGCTCTCCCTTCACCAAGAACACGTCGGCCATGTTCGGGTTCACGCAGGGCTGCCTGCCCATGCACCGGTGGGATGAGCTCAACGCCTTCTTCCAGAAATCCGGGTAAATTTTCGCAGTAATCAGTAACCCCAACTCTGTAGCTGTAAAAAAACACATATAAGTAAATAAAAAATGATAATGATAATGTGACTTTATTGGCTTGTTGTCCTTTTGGTGATGATTGCAGTGCACAGATTGTCTTTGGGCTGAATGCGCTGAATGGCCGGGTCCCAATGCCTGATGGCTCCATGGGAGGGCCATGGGATTACACCAATGCTGCCTCTTTCATCCACTACACTGTCAGCAAGGGATATGATATCTATGGCTGGGAGCTTGGTATGTATGCTGATCAACATGATCTTTAAACAAATATAGTCACAAAAAACAGCTTCTTTTTCTTTTGCTATAATACTATTATCAAGTTACTTTACGGTACGAAAGAAATCCTGATAAGTATGATCAAGAGAGATCCTGATAGGTTTGAGCAAAAGAAATCCCAGACAAGTATGTCGGCGTCGATTAGGTGATGCTGAGCTATCATCACTTGTAAAGAACAAGGGGAAATATCACTAAATGATGCTCTTCTTTGCTTTTTCACGCGTTACTCAATGTACAAAAAGGGACACTTTTAGGAAATACCCTGAACTTGTCTTTCCAAAATGTTGCTTAAAATACAAACATTGTAAATCAGTACCTTTTGTACAGGTGTTTAGGAACTTACCGTGCTTCCATTGCAGGAAACGAACTCAGTGGCAGTGGAGTTGGGACTCGGGTCGGTGCAGATCAGTATGCCGCGGATGTGATCAACCTGAACCAAGTCGTTGACAAAGCATACCAAGGATCAAAACCGCTGGTGATCGCGCCGGGAGGCTTCTTCGACGCGGGTTGGTTCACCGAGCTGGTAGCCAAAACAAAGCCGAACCAGATGGATGTGATAACTCACCATATCTACAATTTAGGCCCCGGTATGCTCGCCATGACTCACCGTCGATTCGGCACTTGAACTGGAAACATGGAACCTGCATAAATGGATATAATTTTTTGGCTGTATCAGGTGTCGACACGCATCTCGTTGAGAAAATTCTCAACCCCTCTTACCTTGATAATATGGTAAGCACGTTCAGTAACCTTCAGGGGATACTGAAGTCCGCAGGGACATCCACCACCGCGTGGGTCGGCGAAGCTGGAGGGGCTTACAACAGTGGCCACCACCTTGTAACTGATGCATTTGTGTTCAGTTTCTGGTAAGCCAAGAAAATGATCAGCAGTTGAAGTTACTATCTGAATTCTGAAGTATAGTATTTATCAACCACGACATGTTGATGTTTCAGGTACCTGGATCAACTCGGGATGTCCGCCAAGTACGACACAAAGAGTTATTGCAGGCAAACCTTGGTTGGAGGGAATTACGGCCTGCTCAACACAACAACATTTGAACCAAATCCTGATTACTACAGGTAAGCTGCCATGCCTGAATTTCTTGAAAAGTTCCGCTACAGGAAAAACTATAATGTTTTTATTCCAAGGCCTTGAACACCATAAATCATGATTACATACCAGTCGATGCATGTCTAAAATCATTCCACTTATTAGAATGTGGCACCACATACTTAGTTTCCAAGTTAAGTATTGGTTCCATACATCCTGTGCACTGAAACATGATGCCAAACTTGCCATCTTCATGCAACTTATTCCTTCCTTCTTCTGCAGTGCTCTGCTATGGCATCGCCTCATGGGAACCAAGGTTCTCTCCACGACATTCAACGGCACAAACAAGATCCGTGCTTATACACATTGCTCAAAAGATTCGGTAACGAGCACGGGCGATCCACGCCCCCCTTCCATTTCGGCAACCGCCACTGCATTAACCAACTGACCTGTACTAAAATTTCTCCCTCTGAATTTTCCAGGAAGGGATCACCCTACTCCTGATCAACCTCAGTGGCAACAACACAAACCACATCTATGTGAACAGCGAGGGCGCCCAAGAGTTCGCGCATCCCCACGGCGCAAAGGAGCACAGAAGGTCCATTCCGAAGCTCGGCGAAACAGCTGGGCTCACAAGGCAGGAATACCACCTCACCGCCAAAGATGGGAACCTGCAGAGCCAACATATGCTGCTCAATGGCAATGTGCTGGCAACTGGTGCCAATGGAGCCATCCCCAAGCTGGAGCCTGTGCAGGTTGAGGGAACAGAGCCCATAACCGTGGCCCCTTACTCCATTGTCTTTGCTCATATTCCAGGCTTTTATGCTCCTGCATGTAGGTAAATTGTTGATTGGTTTTTGTGGGAAATTATTCCGTTATCGTAGGTTAGAGGAAGTGCTGGTGGGTGAGAAGCAAAGCATGCTCACCTGCAAATGAAGTAAGCTGTAAGGCTGCAATGTTTGTGATTCATCATTGTTTTCATGAAACGAAATGTCAAGAAAGTTTGTGCGTGCACATGAAAGGAAATGAAATGGGGAAAATGATTTCGACATTCTGTTCATACCGCTGTTGTTCTGTTTTATGACACTTTTATGAAACCCAAACACATAGCTCCTTTTTGTTAAAATGCAGACATTTGAAGCTGCTTTCAGTATATGATAGGAAAAAAACTATCTAAACTATAGTGATTCACTATAAGACACATTCGAGTATATAGAGCTTTTAAACATAGTCACTTCTTACTCTTATATGTCTATATGAAATCTCTACAAGACTTATATTAGAAACGGGAGTTGGCCAGATCTCCTGGCATTTCGTCTATAAAACTGAGGCCATCAGGTAAAAATGGCTATTGACAAAATTAACTGGCTTCGCTGCTCCCTGAAGATCGACCTGCAGTTTCACAGGCGGCCCTGGACCACGTGCAGAAAATGGAAAGCAAATGGTGAATGTTTTAATTTTCTAAACTGAGACAGCATCCCATGATCCAGATATAAATTCCTTGTATTACAGTTGGCTTTACCAACATAGAACCTCTACTGGTAAACAGAAGAAAAATGTTGTTCCTAGCAGGTACAGTTCACACATATTACTGACAATGTCAGTCCTAGAAGCAAATTGTTTTTCAAGATTCCCCTGTTCCAAATCACCACATCCTCAAAGGTATGGGTACTGATTGTTATAACATATCATGCAGCATTCATTCGTTTCAACATCTCTTCTTTTTCTTCATTTCCAACTAGTGTAAACCCTGAGATTTCATACACAAGGAGAAGGCAAAGGGGAGAAAAATACATGACTATTGTACATGCAATGATCAAGCTATCTGAAAACAGAGTACTTGTTGATTAACAGGCAGAGTAGATAAGAGACTGTTTTGGCATCTTGAAAAACAGAAAGCATTCTAGATGTGCATGGGAAATAATGAAACCAGATAACTAACAGTTCGAAGTGGAGGTTTAATCAGCACAACTACCTGAAAATAGTCATCCATGATAAATTGGCAAGGGTGCCGATGGCTGAAACAGTGTCATACTACTCTGCATCTCCTTAGAAAGTTTGGGCATATGATGAAATCATGTACCACAATAACTAAGTGATAATAATAACACAAGTCAATAAGGTTCAGTCGTTCAGAAACAAAATGGAGCACCCAATGCTAAAACAAGCGCAATATCCCATGACAAGGATCTGAAACCACAAGTTGCTAGTATTTGCCTAAAAACCAGAGCATTCCATGCCCTCTGATTAAAATGCACTTCCTGGTTATTTTTCACAGTTGCAGAGATACTACGTACTGACAGAAAAGGGGCAAAATGAGGCATTTTTTCGGCATCTCGATCATCAATTAGAGTCTACTAAGTCAGCTACCTGATTACATACATATTTCCCCTACATTAGTCTCGAAACAATAATTATTCACCTGGTAGGACACTTCGGCATCCATGATCCATCACTCAGCTAATGCCCAAGGACATGGTGATCACCTCGGCCATGAGTGAAGGGCAGCTCCTGCTCAGATGCTGGAAGCCTTCGGTGGCCACGACCGCCCTCAGGTTCGCCGGCGCGGCGAGGAAATCGAAGCACGCCTTCTTCAGCCCCTCGCAACGGTGCTGCTCGGCCAGCGCCAAGACGATGGCCGCCGAGCCCACATTTATGCACTCGCAGAGCTTCTCCTCGCAGATCAGCTTCAGCCGCCTCATGCCGTACCTGTCCGCGGCGACGAGGAGGTGCTGGCAGGTGACGTCTTGGTCCTCCTTGCGCGTCTCCGGCAACAAGCCCGTGTACGCGAAGCGGAGCAGAGCCTTGAACACCTCCGGCTTCATGTCCTCCTTGCCCTCCTTCATCGGCCCGAAGAGCTCGGCGGCGAAGACCGAGGAGCGGGCCGCGAGCACGCACCGGTGCGCGGCGACGGTCTCGCCGCCGACCTCGAACACCACGTCGGCGCCCTTCTCGGTCTCGAGGAGCCCGGCGAGGTCCCGCCGCAGGTCGCACGCGGGCACGGACACGAAGCCCGCCGCCGCGTCCTCGGCGCGGTAGTCGCGGACGACGACGATGTCGCACCGGACGGTGAAGGAGTCGTTCCTGAGATGCTCGGAGCCCTCCAGCTCCTCCCTGGAGACGAACGTCGTGTACACCCAGCCCCTGCCGGGGGTGAAGTCGTCCACCGACGCCGACGCCAGCGCCGCCCCCTCCTCCTCCTCCTCCTCCGCCTCGCCGGCGAGGCGGATGTCGTACTGGGCCTTCACCGCCGGCGCCGCCGCGACGCCCTCGTCCTCGTCGAGCATCAGGGAGAGGGACACGTAGTCGGCGACCTCCGCGCGCACGCCGTTGGGGTAGTAGTCGATGCGCCAGCGGTGGCCGCCGATGTCGAAGGGGCGGGACTTGACGCACTCCCCGGTGGGAACGCCCTTGGTGCGGGAGTAGCCGTGGACCGTGAGGAGGTGGTGCCCGCTCGCCGTGTCGGCGACGATGGCGGACGCGGACCTCCGCGGCTTGCCGGCCTGCTCGGCGGATTTGGTCGCCGCTGCTGTGGGTGAGGGTTTTTGCGCCGCGCCGCGGGCCCCACGTGTCATGGTCTGTAAGCAAACCAATATCTTCGAGTAGCCCTCTCTGTGTTGGGTAGGATTGATCACACACCATTCCTAGATGGACTCATCAACCTACCGGATCCTCTAGATATATAGGTTTGAAGAGATAGTTTGGTTTATAGAAAAAACAGAGGAAAATTACAGAAACAGATATTTTTTGTTTCCTTTTGTTTCATTTGTTTGGTTCAAAGGTATGGAGCAAAATGTGGTAAAGAAATTATATTATGTCACTATTGAAGAAAAAATATGAAGTGATTTTTTTGAGCTCAAAAAATATGAAGTGTTTTTACAATCCACGCAGACCTCTTTTTAGAATTTCTACGCGCAGTGTAAGTGGAGTTTTTAGTGGCATCGTAAAATCCTAACTACACTCTTTTATGTGGTTCGACTTTGATTTGACCGTGCTTATCGGTATTGTCTTATTTTTCTTATCCATGTAAACCAAGCAAGTAAATGTACATAATTTCGTGTTTTTTATTGATTTGTTTTGCATCTGTGCATTTTCCCCATCCATATGTTTCCAGATTCTTGCAGAGCAAGTAGGGTATGAAAAGCTATATCTTCAACCTATATTTCCCTGAACATAATAACCCTAGGTCAGTATGTGTAAGAATATAAATTATCAGATATATTTGTATACTTAAAAAGAACGCAAGCTTTCCATTTCACCTTTCTATCCACCACCCCTTCATCCAACCTTTCATGTATAATAATCAATCACCTTAATTTACTTACCTCCAGAACCAATTTCACTTTTATTTACTTACCAAGCTTCTAATCAAAATACAAGGTAATTCATGGGCAGAATTTGATGAACATTTATTTACAGAATCACATTATTATTGACAGGTAAATCACAAGCTAACGTACTAAAAAAGATACACAAGTCAATATAAAAGGATACACAACTCATAATAACCCGAAGTCGGAGGTGTGAATCCTGGATTAGAAATGCAGCCTCTTCAGGTGGTAGACTTATCCTTCTCAACACTTCCATGTCCAGTATTGCCTATTATTATATGTCGATGTTGTGTTATCTAAAACTTTCATTGAAAGATTTGATAAACATAGGAGGCGCTTTCTTCTGGCGGGGGGGGGGGGGGGGGAGTGGGAGAAAATGATACTATCTTGTCAAATGGTCTCAAGTTTGTAAATTTAAATGCAAAGCTGGCTTTGGGATTAAAGATTTACTTAAGCAAAAGACCAGTCTCCTTGTTAAATGATGGTGGAAACTTGACAATTAAAAAGGGCTTTGGAAGGATATCATTTTTGCCAAGTACCTGAAAAATAGATACTATTTGCAACTGTGAAGAAAAGTTTAGTGACTCCCTTATTTGGGAAGCTACAAGTTAAAGATCACTATATGGCTGGAAGAAAGGATCAATGCCGGCAATAGTCTACATTTCCAGACTTTGGAAAGGTCCTATTGGAGATAACCTTCCTTTATACATCGAATCCCCTCAGTTTCTTAGTAGCTGTAATATGCAAGACACTATAGTTGATAAATGTTACTCAATAAACGTGAGTACCTTCTTTAGAAGGCGCCTCTTCCCCCCCCCCCCCCCCCCCCCCCCCCCAGCCTTGCAACTAAGCCCGACCAAGTAGTTTGGTCCCTTGGCTACAAAAAGATTTTTACTACTAAATACTTTTATGAACATCTGGAATGAACCTTGTTGGTTGTGATTTTAAATGGATTTGGAGTGCTAAATTCCCTTTAAAAATCCTGATATTTTTTATGTAAATCGTGTGGAAGAATCATACTCTTTGTGCATCTGGGTGACACTGAGAAGTAATAAATGTTGAGGAAATCATCACTGTGAAAGCAAGGATTTGTGAATATGGACTTGATGGTTGGTTTTATTTTTTTCAGGCCTCGAGTGTGAGAGAAGTTAAACACCCCAAGTTAATTTTCACAACTGCACCATGAAGAGAAAATAAATAGAATGAACTCAAACGACATGCTACCACATGACGGTTGCAACCAACCGCACGTCACCGTGTTCTTGACTTGTCCACAAGCGTGGCGCAACAGGTGATTATGCTCAGCGATAAGTATTTTCATCCCTTTAGCATTTAGCACTACTTCTAGTCAGCCAATCAAGGAAGACAAAATAAGGTGATATTTTTGCAGCCAGTAGGATATATTATGCAAGGATAGTTGTCGCAAAAAGAAAAATATGAAATGATAGTAAAATTAAATTAGTAATACAAATACTCTGATTACATTAGCCTAGCCTAGAAACAACAATGATTCACCCACTCACTAATCCTAGCTAGAACGCTTATGAGCTCGACCAAGATAGAAGGGCAAGTGGGCAACTCGAGGTCAGATGCTGGAAGCCGTCGGTGACCATCATGACAGCCAGGTGTGCCAGAGCGGAAGATCAAAATAATGAAGGGGAGGAGACAAGTGAAGGGAAGGCGGAGGTGAATGACGTGGAGACCCGGGGCTTTCCAACAGGAAAAGGGGAACAAGGTTAAGGAAAAGCACACAGGTGGTGGGAAACGGGAGGGGCGAAGGACGTCGACGCCATTAAACCAGTGAACCCCAGTTATTTTTTTGCCTCCTAGCCCTTATATTGGTAGATTTTTTTTAAAGGAGGGGTGAATAAGGAATGGTTGTTGTAATGCTTGTAACAAGAAATTTTAAATATCAACACATGATATGGTCTTGTTGTAACAATGTGGTTACACAACCTAGTAAAGGTATTCATAGGTGCACCACCTAGTAAAAGCCCTCATTGGCTTGCGAAATAATTTGGCGGCCTTTCATACGGTGAGTTTCGATGAGTCCTTGGGCGCCTGCTGCCATGAACAAAGTGGTCGCCCACTGCAGTAGGTATTGAAAGTTTGTTGGGCATTGGCAGCTCAGGAGCCTGTGATGGAGGCTGAAACGGGCGGTAGTTATTCAGCGGAAACTGATGCATAATTCGTCCAAGGGCAGCTGTGTTAACCATGGGGTATGCTGGATGGGCGTTCATTGGACCTGATGAGATCCAACTGGCAAGATGTACCGAGTTAGGTTGGAAGGTTGGTTGATGCTGCAATGGCAATGCCTGCTGGTAGTTGACATAGTCTGAGCGTGTGCAATCAACATACCCAACATGACTCCCATTGTACCTAGTAGTTAATGTATCCAAGAAGCCAAAGCTTTGATGGGATGTCAAGTTTGACCCACCATTCTGAGCTCGATTTGGCGCAATAACCACTTCCTGGGCATGAGAACTCGGGCATCGATTTCTAGTCACATTTACGGAGTGGCTTGCCTGTACGCTTTGGGGGTAAGCATCTAGATCTCGATTTGGCATATCAATTACATTTTTAGGACAAGACCTGAGTTGTTGATTTTCGGTTACAGTTCCAGAGCTGCTTGCTCGTAAAATCAGTCACAAAGATGGAGTGTTGCTCAGATACTTTGACAACACACAGGGAAAGTGGGAGCAGTGGTCATCCAATTCAGCAGCAGGGCAGGGTACCATTGTCTTCAGTATTTTATTTCCCATGTCAATAGAGATCATTTGCGCCTTCTTGATGTCCAACCTCACCAAGCAATTCATGTGGACAACATCATCACCATTGATGCTCAGGGTGGGGAAAGATGGTAGCAAGTTCATTATTGATGAGTTACCGGCAGTTTTGTCCCCAAGCCCAGCCAACAAAGTAGAATGGTCTTGGTTCACAACCAATATGTCATCACCATGAACACGGCACCCCCTGTGCCAACCATCGTCCGAAAGGAGTCTTTTCCATATGACGGACCTCCAACCAATTAACTTGTGAGGCTCCATGGAGTCCAAATCATTGTTCTGTTTCACAAAGGATGGATCATCACAAGTTTTATCCGGAAGATATGCCACCGCAATGCCTTATTCATCTTTGTTTTTTGGGGGTAAAGAAATAAGTTCGATCTCGACTAACTTGAACGATCCATTGATGCAAGTGATGTCTCGAATGACCCATGGGCACAAATGACAATCAGCCTCGTTCCCAGGCATCAGGCCGGGAAGTGGGACAAACCACACGCATGCATAAGTCTCATCAGAGAGCACGTCGCACACCATAATACCCCTCCAAAGATCGACCCAGCCTAGCAGGCTCCCTCCAAGGGGGATTACCTTGTGCGATGCAACAGGAAGCTGCTCCTCAATCGGTGGTTTCTCCAGATAAGCAGGTTTCCTGGTCCATGCTCTCGACACCGACGAGTACAGGTGAAGTTCATATCCTCCTTGAGCATCATCACGGCTCGGGCACAGACCAGCCAGGATGTACTCCCCGCCGTCGCCGCAACAGTGAATGCCAAGATCGCGTGCCACGAGGAAGCTACGACCCGGTGGGTCCGGAATCCGGGAGAGCGTCGGTGGTCTACCTGGAACGGCCTGGTACATGTAGTACTCACTGGACCGCCGCACGAGTCTGGTGGACCAGTTGAGCGGCAGGTGCAGGAGAAGGAACTGCTTCTCCGAGCGGACAACGCGTGGCTCGCTGGCGAAGTTGGCGTGCTGGAGGCCGGGGCAGTGGATGCACACGTAGGAGAGGGCCGGCGGGTGCGCGAAGCAGATGGAGACCTGGACGGCGTGGCCTTTGCTTGTCTCGGCTGCCGCCGTGGTGGAGTTGTGGCGGTCGGCAAGGTAGACCCTTGTGTCGAGGCTGATCCATGGCGGGAGGCCTTGGGAGGCGTTCAGCTCTGTTATGGTGGGCGGGTTCAAGCAGGCCGCGACCCTGGTATCTGATCCAGTCATTGTTCTCGGCCGAGGGGTAGATCTGATCTGTGCGTGTTGCCGATCTGTGTCTGAGCAGGTATTTTTATGGGATCGATGATGGGTGCGCAGGGAGAAACCGGGGCGGATTTGAGAGGTGGCTTCTCGATCGTGTTTGGGTAGGATTGTGTCGCCAACATCTATCTGCCGTATACTCTGCGAGCACAAAGCCGGTGAACTAATTGTGGTTCCCTGCAAAAAAAAACTAATTGTGGTTTCGTACTAAAAATTGGTCCGCGAGTATGGACGGTGAACAACGCGACGGGCACAAGCCGTCCAACATGCTGGACCGGCCAATTTTTAGTAGGAAACCACAATTTATAGCTGGATCCATCGGGACGCAACTTAGTTTGATTGACATCACGTACATAACCTTGCAAATACTCTCGATCCTCGTCCAGCTACACAGACGTCTGCGACGAGATCAAGCTAGAGATCAAAGATGGATGAGACGGCCGCGCCGCTGCCGGAGGCGGTGTCGCTCCCGGACGACGCCATCCGTGAGATCCTCGTCCGCGTGGAAGGCACGGCCACTCTCTTCCGCTGCGCCGTGACGTGCAAGAACTGGAGCCGCCTCGTAGCCGACGCCTCCTTCCTTCGTCGTCGCTGGCCGGATGATCATGGGGCGAGCCGCTTCCTCGCCGGGTTCTTGGCCCCGAAACGGCTCGACCGTACGGACCCCGACTTCCGGACAGGGAAGCCCATGTTTGCGACGTTTTTTGTCCCGACGCCACGGTCGGTGTTCGCCCGCCGCTCCCTCAGCTCCTTTTTCCCCAACGCCGACGCGTGCAACCTCGACAGCGCGGAGCCGCTCACTGCGCGCCGCGGCCTCCTTCTCGTGCGCCTCTCCCCGAACGTAGCTGTTGGCTATAAGTATGGCAAGTCTGTTGTTCATCTGGCCGTATGCAATCCGCTTGCCGGCGTGTGCGAAGTGCTTCCCCCACTATGCGGACATTTGGACTTCCGTGAAAGCAGCTACACCATCCTAACTAGTGCAGACTACTCGTCGAGCGCAGAGCAACAGTCTTTGCAACCGGGCTACTCGACCTTCTTTAAAGTGCTAATCATCGGCCCGATGAAATTCGGCCCGCCCAGCCTTTATAGGTTCTCGTCCAGTGAGTCAAGGTGGAGTAAGCCTATAAAATTAACTTTTGACACCGCTGGAGGGATCCGTGACTGTAAGCATCCCGATGCCATTGTGTGCCGCGGTAAGGTGCATTGGAGCGTCCGGAATTGGTATCCTGACTACTCTGTTGACATGGACATGGAGACGTTGCACATCTCTCAGACAATGATCATGGACAGGACAACTTACTCGGAAACCAACGAAGACCCACAACTTGCGGTCACCGCTGAAGGGACACCCTTGGTGTTACTTTTGTCAAGACCAGGCCTCCAACTAAAGGTCTGCACACGGCAAGATGGAAGAAAGAGCGAGAATGGTGCTGTTGTCAAGGCCACGTGGCTCACCACGCGCACTGTCGAGTTGAAACCACCTAGTCCGATTAAAAGAAGGCCAGAGAAAATATACCTGAGATTGTTAGGAGAGAAGAGTGGAACGATGCTACTTAAGGATAGTCAGAGGCAGATTTATGTAGCTGACGTTGAGACAGGAGAGATGGAGGAGTTTGAGTTGCCTAACGGTTTTGATGGGCTTAACCGTCGGAAGGTCATGTTGTTCAAGATGGACTGGTTGGCGTTATTCGTTTCCCGGCTCCGGAAGTGGTAGGTGCATGTATGTAAGTCGAGTCTACGCACAAAAAGGTCAGCCCAAGGATTATTTGTTTTTTTATTCTGTCATGTTTCAGCGTTGAGTGGATCATGAGCATCATTGTTAAGCCAAGTCACGCTTGTTATTGGTTTCGCCCAACATGAACTCAATTTTTGGTCTTTACCTTGTTACTTGTTTTGAGTAGCTTTGATAAGACATTTGAGAAATTTATGCATTTGATTCCTAGTTTGTATAAACATGTGGAAGCATCAGGCTCTTGTGCATGTTGGTGACATTGAGAAATAACAAATGTTGAGGAAATTCTCAGTCTAAACACAAGGATTTGTGAAGCTAACACAAGATGGACTTGACGGTTGATTCTTCTTTTTTTATGCTGAGGGTGTGAAGAAGTTAATTCTCACAATTCATAATGCTATCATGTGACGACACTTAACAAGCCCGCATCACTACTGTCAGATGGTGTGGGACGGCTTTGCGTGATATAAGTACATTGGGTGTTCGACGAACCATGTAGTTCTTTGATAAAGGGAAATAAATAAAGCTTCACGTCCCGAACCAATTTCTATCGAGCGGCGTTGGGGCTCTCCATGTCCTATTATCTGATGAACATAGGGTAGCACCGCCCCTCATAGAAGTGAATTCGCCAACCGACTCCAACGCCATCGATGTTGCTTGTCCTGCCTCATCCTCCAAGCTGGCGAGACAGATATCTAATCGGACCTTTGCCGTCACAGCCTTTGTCTAGTACCAGGGATACGTAATCCGTGACCGATGAGCTCTTGGATCCCCTCTGCATAGTTTTCAGGACATCTGTCGATTTCTAGTTTCTCTAGATGTTGCCGCATGTGTTTGTAGATGCGCGGATCAATAAAAAATGTTGCACAATGGATGTTCAATCAGCATATCTATCTAAAAAATAGTCATTGATGATAAATTGGCAAGTATGTCATTTCTCAAACAATGTGATTTCTACTTTGTATCTCCTTAGAAAGATAGGTAGGTGAAATCATGTACCACAGGAAGTAGTAAAAATATAATAACAACATATAAGTAAACACGATTCAGAAACTATGGAGCGCCGAATGCTTAAGCAAGTTCAATATAAGACCACGAGCTACCATTGCCAAAAAACTTGAGCATTTTCTATGCCCTCTGATTCTGACGCATGTCATGGTTAACTGGCACAGTACATTGTGGAGATGCAATGAACGGACAAAACGTCGGCAAAACGAGGCTAATTTTTCATCTCGATCTTTAACAAGCTATAGGAAATGTCACGGATAAACTAAAACAGCTGCCTGATTACTGCATTAGTCTAGAAACCCAGATTCACCATTGCTGGAACACTCATGGACATCATCCATCACTCACCTAATGCGGCAAGCACATGTCCATGAGCTCCATCATAAGAGAAGGGCAGCTTTCCCACAGATGCTGGAAGCCGCTGGTGACCATGACCGCCCTGAGCTTCGCCGGATCTGCAAGAAAATCGAAGCACGCCTGCTTTGGTCCCTCACAATGGTGCTGCTCGGCTAGCGCCAGGATGGTCACGACCGTGTCCACGTTAATGCACTCACAGATCCACTCCTCACAGATTAGCTTCAGCCGCCCCATGCCATACCTGTCTGCCGCGACGAGAATTTTCCGGCACGTGATGTGGTCGTTCGCCATCCCCTGCAGTGACAGTGAGCTCGTGTACGCGTAACGGAGCAGCGCCTTGAACACCTCCATCTCCATGTCTTCCAAGCGCACGACGCCAGCAGCGGCAACATTGCCCTCCTTCATTGGTCCGAAGAGCTCAGCTGCGAAGACCGGCGAGCGGGCCACGAGCACGCAACGGTGTGCGGCGACGGTCTCATCGCCAACCTCGAACACCACGTCGGCGCCCTTCTCAGTCTCGAGGAGCTCACCAAAGTCCTGGGACGAATCGCATGGGGGCACGGAGACGTAGGCCACAGCGTTGTCCGTGGAACGGTACCTGTGTATGACAAGGATGTCGCACCGGACCATGAACGAGTTGTTCTTTAGATGCTTGGAGTTCTCCAGGACCTTCCTGTTGATGAACTTCGTACACACCCAGCGGCCCCTGGAGGTGAATTCGTCCGCCGATGCCAACGCCAGCAACGCCGCCTGCTTCGCCTCCTCCTCCTCGCCCGCGAAACAGAATCTGAACTGGGCCTTCACCGCCGTCGCGCCATCTTCTTCTTCTAGTTCCAGGGAGAAGGACACATAGTCCGCAGCCTCCGAGCGATCACCGTTGGGGTAATAGTAGATGCACCAACGGTGGCCGCCGACTGTGAAGGGCTGTGAACCGATCCCCTCGCCGGTGGGGATGCCCTTGGTTCGGGAGTAGTCGTGGATTGTGAGAAAGTGGTACCCTTCCGTTTTGTCGGCGACGATGGCGGATGCAGACCTCGAGGGCGACATTGCCGGCCTACTCCTCGACATTGGCGGCGGTGAACGAAACAACTGTGCGTAGGATGGTTTCTTAAGTTCGATTTTGATATATACGACGCTGCTGCACTGCAAGCCGCACAGATTAAAAAGATGATGCAATCCAACGGTGCATGTGATACATCGTACTAAGGTGAGATTGTGGATTGAAATTATTGTCTCGTACGCTTAGGGGAGACGAAAGGAGGAGGGAGATCCTTTGGAAGATTTCGCCCAAATCTCCACACGTCAATTGTGGCTGAAACACTTTTGATGAACATGATGGTACATGTATAAGGGGTTTCCTGCATATATTTCTCACATGTACATGTATATATACTGGCCTATGGCTACCTGGAAATACAAGTTGCATATTTCCTAACAATGTCGAAGATGCTTTCGTTCATAGTGATATCCAGGAAATACATTTTCAGGCTGCACATGACTTGAACACAAACCGTGAAAAGTTCTTATGCTGATCCTTTCATAGCATAAAGATCCAAGAGACTAGCATTGAGATAGACCATGCTTCAACAAGAAGGTATTTACGGACTGATTTGCATTCAAGAGGTTGGTATATCACTACAATGAATCAGCTTCAGTTAGCTGGCCATTACTACTACGTAATGCTAAGTGACTATCAGTGGATTTTGGCATAGTTATTCCTGACATGTCTGAGAGTTTTGTCGGGTCTTTATCTGGCTACATGTCTGTGAGAAAATAGTGTAAAATCCTCAAATACACCTCTTTTGACAGAGGAAAGGTAAGAGTTATGTACGTCAGTGCCTCTCTTAGTTGCAGAACTGTAGCGACAACATGTAATGCAAGGACACTACAAAGAAATACTAAGATCACTTTATCAGCACATGCAGTCTATCAGTTGGTACAAAAAGGAAAAAAAAAACAGCCAAAATTCTGCGAACCTGGGAGAGTGGGTTCGTGGAGAAGTCTGGGATGGAGAGGAAATCATCCTCCGAGATGAACCCCTTGGTTCAGCTGGCAGAAGAAGCGTTATCTCTCCTGCTGTGAGACTTCAATTCAGTTGGGTAAAAACAACATCCCCACATAAATTAGACGAAAATTATGGTAATAAAAGGAAAAAATGTTGTGCTTTTGCTGACACTGCATATCATCTCCAATCGATACCTGACACGTGTTCCTTTTCAATTTAAGATAGGAAAAAAAAACTGTACAGTAGTGCCCAGAATTGCTTTTACATTTCTGTGATATGAAACCATCAGCAAAAAACACTGTTATTGAAAAAAAAGTGGCTTACTGCTGGCCACTGACGATTAAATTGTAATTTCACAGGCAGTATTGACCATATGCAGGGTATGAAGAAATGATTGTTGGATGTTTTAATTCTCTAAACTGTGATGGCATCTCATGATCCTCATCTGAATTCCTTGTTTTCTGATAGCCCTTAACCAACATGGCACCTCTAGTGGTAAACAGAAGCAGCCAACCGTACATCTGTTGGTTTATGATGTAACAGTGTTAAGTGATGAATAAAGAGGTACCTTTTTTGCAGTAAAAGGCAGACATATTGCCAACAAGGCGGCAATGAAAATTCTAGAAGCAAACTGATTTTCATGATTTGTACAGAATTTTCATGATGCATCCGATTCCTAAATCAGCACATCCTCAAAGGTATGGATATTGGTTGTTATATGTACCCTGCACAATTCCTTGGCAACAAGATCTCTTCTTTTTCATTGTTTCCAACTAGTGTCACATGTCAACCCTGAGTTTTGACCCAAGAAAGCAAAAAGGAGAAATTTACAGAAGCAACGTGGATGCAATGATCAAGCTATCTGGTAACAATCTCCTCGGAAAAAAAGAAAGCACAAGTGTGTTGCATTACTCATGCAAAGCGTTCTATATAGGCAGGTGAAATAATATAACCAGAAAACTGAGAGTTGCCCAGTCGAAATTAAATCAGCAGAGCTACCTGAAAAGTATCGTCCATGATAAATTGACAAGGGTGCCATTGCTGAAACAAGGTGATACTAGCTACCCCACAGTTAGTGCAGATGAATTCATAGACCACAAAAATAAGTTTAATAACATAAGTCAATAAGGTTCAGAGACCATAGAGTACCCATTGCTAAAACAGAAGCAATATATCATGTCAAAGACCTAAAACCCATGGGCTACCAGTATTAGTACCCAAAGCCTGAGCATTTTATTCCCTTTAATTCCAATGCATTCCAGGTTAACTGGCAGAATTGCGGGGATGCAGCGATATACTATAAGAGTCAAAGACAGCTAGCTGAGTAATTACCACTCGGCATGAACTACTCAACTAATGTGCAACATGGCCATGAGCGCAACCATAATAGAAGGGCAGCTCGTGCTCAGATGCTTGAAGCCGTCCGTGGCCACGAGAGCCCTCACATTATTTGGAGCAGTGAGAAATTCTAGGCATGCCTTCTTGAGCCCCTCACAGCGGTGCTGCTCGGCTAGCGCCAAGATGGTCGCCACAGTGCCGACCTCGATGTACTTGCACAACTTCTCCTCGCAGATCAACTTCAGCCGCCTCATGTCGTATCTGTCCGCCGCGACGAGTAGGTGCTGGTACACGGCTTCTTCGTCTTCCTTATTGCTCATCTCTGGCAATGAGCCGGTGTATACGAAATGAAGCAAAGCCTTGAACAGATCTGGCTCAATGTCTTCTACGCGAATGACACCTTCGACATTGCCCTTCTTCATGGGTCCGAAGAGCTCGGCAGCAAACACCGGAGAGCGGGCAGCGAGCACGCATCGGTGTGCACAGACGATCTTACTGCCGACCTTAAACACCACGTCAGCGCCGTTGTCGCTCTCGAGGAGCTCGCTGAGGTGCTGACGCAGGTCGCATGGGGGCACGGAGACGAAGGCCGCCGCGTCATCCACCGCGCGGCAATCATGAAAGACAATGATGTCGCACCGGATGGTGAAGGAAACGTTTAGATGCTCGGAGCTCTGCAGGTCCCAACTTTTGATTAACTTCGGGTGCTCCCAGCCGCTCCAGGAAGCGAAGTCCTTCACCGGTGACCATGTGAGGCTCAACTCCTGCCACAACTCCTCCTCGCACACGTCCCTGTCGCCGGCGAGGCAGAAAGAGAACTGGGCCTTCACAGCCGCCGCGACATCCTCGTCTAGCACCAGCGAGAGGGATACGTAATCCTCGACCGCCGAGCTGAGGCCGTTGGGGTAGTACCCGATGCGCCAGCGATGGGCGATGGCCGCCGATGGTGAAGGGTCTGGATTTGACGCACTTTCCGGTGGGAGCGGTGATTCTGGTATCGGAGTAGCCGTGGATCGTGAGAAGATGGCGCCCTCTCGCCCTGTCGGACACGATGGCGGACCTCGACAGCTCTCCGTCGGCTACGGGGGCCGCCATTGCCGATGCGCTCCGCGGAATTGGGCGCTCGATCTTAGCTCTCGTGGGGGGATGGGCTTGCGCTACTGCTTCGGGCGGCGAGGGTTTAGCGCCGCGGCTATAAAGGAGGAGCGGGGAAGGAAACGAGCGAGACCGGTGGGCTGGAAGGTTCGCCCAAATCCCCACCGGGCCGGGCCCGCACGTCATCGCCCGTAATGGCTGAAACGAATTTTCTGATTACGAAAGCATGTGCGTTTCAAATACTCCCTCCGTCCGAAAATACTTGTCCTAAAAATGGTTGAAAATGAATGTATCTATAACTAAAATAAGTCTAGATACAACCATTTCTAAAACAAGTATTTCCGGACGGAGGGAGTAATTGTCAAAACAATCATAAATAAGACCATGTACTTTCAAACTGAGAAGATGAAAATGGAGGTATCAAAAGTTTTAAAATACTATATACTAGTGAGCATGGACGACAAAATGATCACACTCTTTTCCAAATTTCACATGTATGTGGTGTCATGCATGATTTTTCTCACATGTCCTAAAATTCTGCGATATGAATTCTCTCCGACCTAACATGGCAAGTGGCTCAACCTCCGGCACCACATATGAATCCAAGATGAGGTTATGATTTTCTGCATAGTTTGGCAGCACGTTTTTTCCTCTAAAACCGTAGTAATTCATAACCATATTAGTATTCCAATGCCTAGGAAATGAATACCTCGGTCTTATAAAGCAGCAGTTTTGCTCAGTTTGATTTATAAAAAAAAGAGGTCTAGACCTCATCTGTTGTATTTGAAAACCATGGCTTTTTAAAAGCCACACTATTCTCTTAAACTAAAAAACAAAAACGAGGATGCCAAAGGTAGCCTAAATTTTACGGACATTCTTACAACCATTTCAAGGAACGAGTACTAACTTTTTTTTTGAGGATCCATAACAAACTAACTACAAGCAAGATTTGGCCATATGTGTACAGGTACACAAGAAAGCAACTGTGAGTGCCACTCTGTTTTCTTTCAAGTTCTACAGGGTATGGACAAATTGTTTTCGACAGACAGACAGAGCTTGCATCCTCATCTGCCGAACCCAATTGTTTTTCACTAGTGGATTGGTACTTCCACATCCATCTTCACTTCTTCAGGACAGGCTGGTCGATGATCTGAAACCACATCAGAAAATAAGTTGCAGATGAGTCCAGAGTATGGTATAAGAACAGAAGGCAATACAGAACAGGTCCCGGCAACATACTGCTAGCAGTACAGAGCAGAGGGCGACATGAAGTCCATACATGCTATGGAACCTCTCTTGACGTCACATCTCTTGTTTTGCAAGTGAATGTACTATGCAATGAAATACATGTTTGTTAAGAAGTGAGAACCTCACTTTGTCGCGCTGACATTGATGATCCTGTTAGGTCCGGTAAAACCTCTGCCGGGTCCTTGAAGGTTGCTTTCCCTTTGCCCATCGATATCATACACCTTAAGCATCACTGTTCCATGAAGCATAAAACCAAATCGATACCAGCAAATGAGTTATCATGAGGACCAAAGAGTCCATCTCAACATATACTCGTTTCAAAAATCAAAAGGAAAGAAAACAATAAATTCAAACACGATTAAGAATTACACTTGATCTTTTTCTGAAGGCTGGCCCTTGCGTTCAAGTAGAGGGGAAGGAAACAAAATCTTTAAAGTTCAAATTATCAACCATACGTAGCAACCTCTGCACAAAAGCAGAGAAATGAAAGCTCAAAAAACCACACCCATGCCTATAATTGACATTGCTGAATCTCCAAAGTATAGCTTTGACAGTCAAACATAGAACAACAAGAATCAACAATCGTTTTTTCTCTTGTGGAACTGCATGAGATATGGCATATGAGATAGTACTAAGTTTTACAGGGAAAGAAAACGAGCAGCCGATCTTCTAGGGAAAGAAAACGAGCAGCCGATCTTCTACAGCATGCATTTTGGCAAAATAATTATATGGGCCACTGAACTTTGATGGACTACTGATATTACCTTTTACTGGAATGAAGATTGCTGCTAAATCATAGGTCCTATCCTGAAGACTATGATGACATTCGCATCTACTGAAGCTAACCTAAGCTGGAGCGTTTTTCCAACAAGATGTGGAAGATGCTTTCATTCATAGTGATGTTAATGAAATAAATTTTCAGGTTCCACATGACTTAAACACAAACTGTGAAAAAAGTTCTTATGCTAATCCTTTCATAGCATTGAGATAGACCATGATCATCAACAAGAAGGTATTCACCAACTGATTTGCATTGAACAGGTCGGCATATCACTACAATGGATCAGCTTCAGTTATCTGGCAATAGCTACTACTTACTACTAGGTGACTATCAGTTGATTTCTGATCAAGATGGTTATTTTCAGAATTTTTGGGGTATCTGACACTCAATGTCAAAGCAGCACATCTGACATGTTTGACGGTAATGTTGGGTCTTTGTCTTGGGGCTATATGTCTGAAAAAACAATCTAAAATCCTCAAATACACATCCTAGATGGAGTTCTAATTCACTTTTCCCCACAATTTACAGAGGAACACTAAGGGTTATGTAAATCAGTACCTCTCTTGGCTGCAGAACTCTGCACTAAACCTAGGGGGGAACCACAGGCTGCATAGCTCACTAGTGTAGCAACAGCATAATCCAAGGACAGTACATAAAACCAAGATCACTATTGGCATGTGCAGCCGATCAGTTCGTACAAAAAGGGGCAAAGCAGCCAAAACTCTGCGGACCTCAGAGAGCAGTTTGGTGGAGAACTCAGGGATGTAGAGGAAGCCCTTGGCGTTATGGTAGAGCTGGCAGAACCGCTCGTACCTGCTGCGAGACTTCAGTTCAAATGGAAAAAAACAGCAACACCACATCAATTAATTCTGGTAATGGTAGAACAAAGTGTTGTGTTTCTGTTGACACTACCGATCACCAACACAACACACTTGTGCTGCTTTCAATATAAGATAGGAAATGGCTTTGCTGCTCCCTGAAGATTGACTTACAATTTCACAGGCAACCTGGCCCGCATCGAAAACAAGAAAAGAAAATGTTGGATGTTTTAATTACTGAGTTGAGATAGTATCCCATGACCCCCATGCAAATTTCTTGTAATGCGACTGGCCTTAACCAACATGATACCTCTTCTGATGAACATAATCAAATTATTGCGTTTAACATGTACTTAAAACATACCAACAATAGCAACCCGAGAGGCAAACTGGTTTTCATGATTTGTCAGAGAATTTTCATGACGCCCTTGTTCCCAAATCACCAAATTCTCAAGGGTATGGGTATTGATCGTTACCTGCAGAATTCCTGGATCTTTTTCTTCATTTCCTACTAGTGTCAACCCTGTTTTTTTAGTCGTATAAGGAGAAGGAGAAGGGGAGAAAATAACAGGACCAGCAAAGATGCAATGATCAAGATATCTGATAAGAAAGCAATGTTTGATTAACAGGCAGAGTAGATAAGAGAATGTGTTGACATCTCCTTAAGAAATAATATAACCAGATAACTAACAGTTGTGCAGTGAAGATTCACTCGGCACAAGTGTAGCATTCATCTGTATGCATAGGAAATAATATAACCAGATCTAACCAGATAACTAATAGTTGCCCGGTGGAGGTTCAATCATCACATCTACCTGAAAAATAGCCATCCATTATAAATGGGCAAGGGTGTCATTGCTGAAACAGTCTGATACTGCTCATCTCCTTAGAAAGATATGGTCGCTGAAATCATGTACCACGAAAACCAAGTGATAATAATATAAGTTTAAATAAAGTTCAGAAAGCATGAAGCGCCCCATGCTAAACCACAAGCTATCATTGTCTAAAAACTTGAGCATTCTATGCCTTCTGATTCCAACGCAATTCCTGGTTAATTGGCATGGTTGCAGAGATGCAATGAACCGACAAAACAGGGCAAAATGAGGCTAATTTTGCATCTCGGTTGTTAACTCGGATAGATGCAGGACGGCTACCTGATTACTACATTAGTCTAGAAACCACGATTCACCGTTGCACTGGGGACATGGCCACGAGCTCGACCATAAGAGAAGGGCAGCTCACGCTGAGATGCTGGAAGCCGTCAGTGGCTGCGACGGCCCTCAGATTTTCTGGAGCAGCGAGAAAATCAAAGCATGCCTTCTTCAGGCCCTCACAGCAGTGTTGCTCGGCCAGTGCCAGGATGTTCGCCGCCGTGCCAATGTCAATGTACTCGCACAGCTTCTCCTCGCAAATCAGCTTCAACCGCCCCATGTCGAACCTGTCTGCAGCGACAAGCAGATGCTGGCAGGTGACGTCTTCCTCTTCTTTAAGCATCTCGGGCAATGAGCCGGTGTATGCAAAATGGAGCATCGCCTTGAACACCTCCACCTCCATGTCTTCCACACGCACGATGCCATCGTCAGCCTTGCCCTCCTTCATTGGTCCGAAGAGCTCGGCTGCGAAGACTGACGAGCGGGCTGCCAGCACACACCGGTGCGCGGCGATGGTCTCACCGCCGACCTCGAACACCACATCGGCACCTTTCTCGGTCTCGAGGAGCTTGCCAAGGTCCCCCTGCAGGTCGCACGGGGGCACGGAGACGAAAGCCGCCGCCGCCGCGTGCTGGGCGCGGTAACCATGGACGACGAGGATATCACACCGGACGGTGAACGAGTCGTTCTCTAGATTCTTGGACTTCTGCAGGTCCTCCCTTCTGATGAAGGTCGAGTACCAGTTGAGGAAGCAAGACCTCCTGGACGAGAATGTGAACACCGGCGCCGCCGTCAGCCCGGCCGCTTGAATTTTCTCCGCTTCCCCAGAGAGGCAGAAGCAGTGCTTCGCCTTCACCCCCGCCGCGACATCTTCGTCGAGGATTAGGGAGAGGGATACGTAATCCGCGACCGCCGAGTTCATGCCGTTGGGGTAGTAGTCGATGCGCCAGCAGTGGCCGCCGACTTTGAAGCGCCTGGAACTGATCTTCTCTCCGGTGGGAAGGTCCTTGGTGCAGGAGTAGCCGTGGATGGTGAGGAAGTGGTGCCCGCTGGCCGTGTCGGCCACGATGGCGGACCTCGACGGCTTCCCGCTGTTGCCGGAGGACGCCATTGCCGACCTGCTCCGCGGAACGGGCACTCGCAGCTCTCGCGGCGGCGAAAGGGGGAGGAACGGAGAAAGGAGACGAGACTGATGGCGGCTTCTGGAGGAAGCTTCCCCCCAAGGGCCAAGGCCCAAATCCCCACTGGGCTGGGCTCCACACGTCATCCTCTGTAATGGCTGGAACGAATCTTACATCTGAGAGTTTCGAAAAGAATGTCAAACAACCATAAATAAGACCATTTTTTAAGTGAGAAGAGAAAATTTGAAGTAGCACAACTTGCAAAATTTTTGATATTTATATTACTAAGCACGGACTAAAATGGATCATGTACCTTTTCCAAAATTCACACGTGTGTGATGTCATTCATGGTTTTTCTTAGTTTTTTTTTCTTCTAATTGCATATATGAATTCTCGCTATGCTAGCGACAAATACGTGTTCGACTCCAACCAGTAGATATGTTCGGATTTTAGTCCTCGCATGAGCGGCGCTCAAATGGATGACGACGCTTCATCTTTGAGTAGGTCTTTCGGGCTTCGATCCACCTCGAGTCCATTCATCGCAACAAACTCGACGGAGCTTTGACATAAATTTTTGTTAACTCCTTGCTACGACAAGGTTAGTGTTTCTCGTCGCACATAGGCGACGGCGATATCTAGTGTCAAGTTCTTCTAATTTATTGAGTTCAACGGCGATGACCATGGATCCGGGACACTAATTTTTAGGGGCATGTGTATGAAGACTTCTTGACTGTCATCGATAAGATCAGGTCGGCTTCGGGACCGTAACGGCGATAGTAGTGCGTCGGCGGCCCATTCAGCCGTCGCCAGTGGTCGTTTAGTAGTCCAAGGACCTCGATGTAAACTCTTATCATGCTAGGGTGAGAAGACGAGATTATAATTTTTCGTATAAATTTTATTGACACTCCCCACAACCATTGTAGGTCCTCTTTGGATTGCAGAAAATTAAAACCATAGGAATTGAAAAAACATAGGATAGGATGCCACACGTTGAGAATTAGAGGATGCCGCCCCGCGTGTTGCTGTGAGGATCAATTGCATATGCTTGAGTGATTTGATTGTATGGGACATGAATTGTTGAATTAATAATAAATGAATTAAAACTAAAAAACATATTATATACTATATTTGATTATTGAGTTAAAAATATTTATTGAATATAAGTGGCATAATATAAGGGGAAATTTTCATGCATGTTGAGTGGACTTTTGATGAGGTGGCATATGGTGTGGTGGGATGTGTGCATGGAATCAAGTAATAATGGAAAACTTTTTTTCATGCATGTTATGATGGCCCTTTGATGAGGTGACATGTGTGTATGTTAATATAATAGAGATAGTAGGATCAACTATTTACGTATATATAAGATTTCTACATGATATATGACAAATAAATTTTGTGAGCGGTGTATTTGGATGGTGCGGAAGAAAAACATAGGAATTTTGGAGGATTGGTAAGAAAGTGTTGAAGGACAGAGTGCAAGTGTATTAGACTTCTCAAATGAAAAAAGAAACGAGGTTTGAGTTCATCTTGAGATTTCTATGGGATGAAGGGCATCCGAATTTAATAACCCCAATCCTAACATCGCTTCATGTTGGAGGTGAATTTTTTTGTCGCGTCATTACCTTGCTGAAGGTATTGTGTACTTGTTGTTGTGCTGGTCTTCATTGTATGCTCTCAGCAACCAGGATGAAAATCCTTGTCCAGGCCATCTTCAGACAAACATGACGACGGTTAAGCAATGATATTTATCCCTTTTTGAAGGCGTTGTTGTGGAAGAAGTTGACTTAGTCATAGGTGTTTATTTCATATCTTGTCATGGTTCAGCCGTAATTGTTTTTGTTACGTGCTCTGATTAATAATTAATAAGGATGGTTGTGTGCATACCAGGGTTTTAACATCCTTTTCAAGAAAATAAAAATAAAGGCTATGATCCAAAGAAAATTCATATGGACTAGAATATCTGAAATTCTTATATTTTCCCTGCCAAAGAGTGCATTAAGGAACTTCTATAATGGGCTAAACGGACACTCAGTTGTACTCCCTCCGTTCCCGTGTTAGCTTGCAAAAATGTCTTATATCGTGGGGCAGAGAGGGTACCGTATAACGAACAGTCATGGCTATGAGGCCACTCACGCTCTATTGGCTGTGGAAATAAAAACTGGCAGGGTTATGGAAGATTATATCCGATAGACGAATATAACCTTTAAAGTTCAATCCAAAAAGTGGAAGGAAACAAAGTCCTTAAAGTTCAATCCATCAACCTCTGCATGAAACAGGAGAAATGAAGGCTCAATGGCAGACCAGTGTCAATTGGCACTTGCTGAATCTCCAAAGTATAGCTTTGACAGTCAAACATAGGACAAGGAGAATCAACAGAGCCAGTTTTTTTTTTACAACTGCAGTGATGTTCAGGAAATAAAATTTCAGGTTCCACATGACTTAAACACAAACCATTACAAGATTCTTTTTATTCTAATCCTTTCATACTATAGCATAAAAGATCAAGTTACTACAGTAGCATTTAGATTCACCTTGATCATCAACAAGGTTTCTAATCAAGATGATTTTTCAGGAATTCTGGAGTATCTGCCACTCAATATCTCAGCGACACATCTGACAGGTGTGCTGGGTCTTTGACTTTGGGCTAGATGTCTGTGAGAATACACCTCACAATTTACAGAGGAATGCTAAGGGTTATAAATTATAATAATCAGTGCCTCTCTTGGTTGCAGAACTATGCACGAAACATAGGGGGTCAGTACAGCTAAGTACTTAGTACTGTGGCAACAGCATAATCCAAGGACAGTACATAAAACAGATGACTTATCGATCAGCACATGCAATCAACCAGTTCATACCAAAAGGCACAAAGCAGCAAAAATTCCACGTACCACTTATGCGAAGAAGTATGCAGAGCAGGTTGGTGGAGAACTCGGGGACGGAGGGGAACTCGTCCTCGGAGAATAACCTCTTGGCGCTGCGGTCCAGGTAGCAAACCACTCATGCCTGCTGCAGAGACTTCAGTTTGATTGGGAAAACAACAGTATCTTTGCAACAATGCCAATGAACCAGGAACAACAGTGTCTTCAGTACAATAAACTCACAAAGCAAGGCAAAATGAGGGTATAATTTTGCATCTAAGAGAGCTACCCAGATTACTCTTAGTCTAGAAAGATGTTTTAACATTGCTAGAACACTCAGAGGCGTTATCCAATGACATGGCCATGAGCTTGACCATAAGAGACGGCCAGCTCTCGCTGAGATGTTGTAAGCCGTCGGTGGCCACGGTGGCTCTCAGATTTGCCGGCAAGGCGAGAAAATTGAAGCACGCCTTCTTCAGCCCCTCACAGTGGTGCTGCTCGGCTAGCATGAGGATGGTCGCCGCCCTGCCAACATCGATGTACTCGCACAGCTTCTCCTCGCAGATCAGCTTCAGCCGCTCCATGCTGTACCTGTCCGCCGCGACGAGCAGATGCTGGCAGGTGACATCTTCCTCTTCCTTGCGCATCTCTGGCAAGGAGCCAGTATACGCGAAACGGAGCAGCGCCTTGAACACCTCGGCATCCATTTCTTCCACGCGCACGCTGCTGCCGGCGGCATTACCCTCCTTCATGGGTCCGAAGAGCTCAGCCGCGAACACCGGTGAGCAGGCCGCGAGCACGCACCGGTGCGCGGCAATGGTCTCACTACCGACATCGAACACCACGTCGGCGCCCATCTTGGTCTCGAGCAGCCTGCCAAGGTTCTGGCGCAGGTCGCAAGGGGGCACGGAGACGAAGGCCACCGCATCCGCCGCACGGTAACCGTGGAAGACGACGATGTCGCACCGCACGGTGAAGGAATCGTTCCTGAGATGCTTGGAGCTCTCCAGCTCATCCATTTTGATGAAGGTACTGTACGCCCAGCCCCCCTGGGAGGGGAAGTGGTCCACCGGTCTCGACGCCATCGACGCCGCTTGAAGCGCCTCCTCCTCCCCGCCGGCGAGACAGATGTCGAACTGGGCCTTCACCCCCGGCGTGACGTCTTCGCGTAGCAACAGGGAGAGGGACACGAAATCCGCGACTGCCGGCTTCGAGCCGTTGGGGTAGTATTCGATCCGCCAGCGGTGGCCGCCGATGAAGAAAGAGCGGGACTTGACGCGCTTTCCGGTGGGAATGGCCTTGGTGCAGGAGTAGCCATGGATGGTGAGAAGGTGGTGCCCGCTCGTCGTGTTGGCCACGACGGCGGACCTTGACGGCCCTCTGCCGGCGCCGGAGGACGCCATTGCCAACCTACTCCGCGAGACTGATGTGGGTTGTTGCTGCAGATTAATTTAGGCGAGGGTTTTGCGCAGCCAAAGGGTAATTTTTGTTTCTTTTGAGAAAACCAAAGGGTAAATAGGAACGTACGGAGATGAAGACTCGCCACGGGCCCCGGGCCCCACAAGTTAACCTTTCTTTTCGGGAAAAGCTTACCTTCACCGGCCGATTGCGCATTCCCGTCCGATTTATGCTTCATCGGACGGTCGAGAGCACTCCCACGTCTGCTGGAGGCGTGTTCGTTTCCTGCAACTCACCTCTTGTTTCAGGACAGCCCTTTCTGCAACTGGATAACAGAAGGGAGGGGTTTCATCCTGCAGAAGCGTGGGCTCGCATGGCTGGGAGTGTGAGCGGCTCGATTTGGGAGGGCGGCGGCGCAAGGCATTGGGCGACTGGGGCTTATCCAATGCGGTGGCGTCGACGACTGGCTCGGGATCGGTGGTGGCTGGCGCCGACTCCAGCAGGTACGGTTCATTTTCTGGCCGATGTGGCGATGGTGGTGCTCCCTGCTATTTCTCTTGTTTCTGCAACAGACCATTTGTTGCGGGAAGTAACGAGTGGGCATGCACACTTGTTTCTGCAGCTGAGCATTTGTTGCGGAAAGTAACGAGTGGACATGCAGTCTTGTTTCTGCAACAGAGCATTTGTGGCAGGAACTAACGAGTGGGTATGCGGTCTTGTTTCTGCAACAGAGCGTTTGTTGTGGGAAGTAAAGAGTGGGCATGTGGTCTTATTTCTGCAACAGAGCGTTTGTTGTGGGAAGTAAAGAGTGGGCATGTGGTCTTGTTTCTGCAACAGAGTGTTTGTTGCGGGAAGTAACGAGTGGACATACAGGGTGCGAACACTACATCAGACAACTATGAGCTCGGGCATCCAACGACCATCAAGGCGGCGGATAATATGTAAACATCGGCGAGGATAGGAAGACGCCTACTATTGGAACTTGGCCAACAAATACAATCATGTTTGAGATGAGGAAAATAAAACGCAGGCAGCATCATTTTTTGGGCAGTGATCTGCGCCGGTGTGCCGGTCCAACAGTTGGGCCCGTCAAGCCCATACCGTTTGATGCATTGCCTCCCAACCGTCAGATCGAGCCCTCCTGCATCGTCGTCTACCTTTTGCGTCATCTTTTCCCTCGATAACAAGCGCGATTGAGACGAGCCACGGCAAGAGCCACGGGCCATCCCACACCCAGCCATGGGCGTCTACCTCGTCGTCGTCCCCGTCGCCGTTTGCCGCTCGCCGTCGCCATCGCCGGTCACCTGTTGGAGCACAGGTGCCCCATGGCCCGCCCCCTCTCATGCAACAAAAAAATGGACCCAACAAAGAAAAACGACCCTGTCGGTCCCTGGAGTTCGTCGCCGTTGCAGCTCCGCCGAGAAGCCATTGCAGTAGTCAGTTACATCAATGGTGAGGTGCCGATTCAACCTTTTTGTCGTGGTCTCTGATTGAAGCTTTTCAGAAATAGGGTTGAAACTTTTCATGTCAACAATTGCAACTTTTTTGTTCTATACTCACGGGGTTGAAGCTTTCTATACAGCTGATTGAAGCTTTGTATAAAGCAGGTTAAAGCTTTTCAATTCACCGCTGAAGACGAAAGGGCGGGACTTGATGCGCTTCCCAGTGGAAATGGCCTTAATGCGGGAGTAGCCATGGATCGTGAGTAGGTGGTGCCCGCCCGTCGTGTCGGCCACGATGGTGGACCTCGACGACTCTCCACCGGCGTCGGAGGACACCATTGCCAATCTGCTCC